>NC_134096.1:144794398-145100532 GCF_000715075.1 Nicotiana tabacum | reverse complement strand
AAAAAATAACAAACATATGATCTATTAAAGTGATATTACGGGGGAAGTTGTTTTAGTAACGCATACTAGTTTATTTTCTTGGTCGTCTACCAATAATTTTTGGTTGATGTACGCTTTTAGGGTTAACCAAATTTAATAATTAAATATAAAAATTAATATGATACCTAAATAATGATATGTTCTAGCTATGTAATTTTAGATTATCAAAATACCATTTCAAAACATATAATAAATCTTGACATATGAATATGAAAGAAAAAGAAATGATTGATGCATTTCAATAACACATAATAAGAAAGTGATACAATCCATTATTTAAATTAAATAAAAATGAATGCACTTTATAGTTCTATTAAATATTATATCTCACGAGAGGATCTCAAATATTTCTAGACATCTTTTAAATAAAATTTTCTATAAAGTCCTAAAATTATATAAAAAAAATTATATATTTATATATCGGTTTGGTTCGAATTTTTTTATTCAATATCAAACCAAACCTAATCGGGTTTTTTAATCGATTTGATTTAATATTTCGGTTTGGTATGATTTTTCGGTTCGGACTGTACACCCCTATTAATAACACATTGTAACTCTTAATAATTTATCATTTGCTAATTCCTCCCACTATTGGCTTTTAGTTTGTCTTTTGCCTTTTGTCCTCTGAGTTTGAGCCTGTTTTGCTTCATTCTGCAAATTCTTATCCGCCTATGGATTGAGCATCCTCTATTTAATATTCTACTTATAAATTAGGCCATTCGAATTCATACTCCCTAATTTACGCCTTAAAGTAAGCCATAATATAGGAAGGTTTTAACTATTGAGTGCCCTAAGCTCCACCAGTCCATGCTATTAATTAATGGCCTCACATTCCACGTGGCGACGAACCATTTCACTAGGTCAAAGGCTTAATCAACTACAGTAAGTTATTTACTTTATTTTCTAAGTTATTGTATATAATTTAGCCTGATAGTGTGTAATATACTACACCGTAACTTTACAAAAGTTAAACTCGGTTAGTTACATGTATGAAGCGTATGGTTATTTGGCAGATGAACTTGATCTATATTAATTAACGAGCAAAATAAAAAAGAAGAAAAATTTATATAGTATTAGATAAAGTCTAAGACTCCTAAAATCTTAAAGGAAAAAGATAAAGAATTGATGCTCTGCTCTTTGCTATTGGATGGTAAGCCCTGATTTATCTATTCCAAAACAACTAATTGCGTACGTGTATGGTTAGCTCAAAGGAATCTATGCTTAAGAAAATGCCTATAATCAATTATATACTAGGTAATTTAAGAGTACTAATCCGACTTAGTAAAAGAGATACATACATGGTTGAGAAATGAGTTACGTGTCCTTTCAAATCTTGCAGTCTTCTTTTAAGCAAATATGCTAGATTTGAGCACATGGTCACCCACTTCCACTTACTAATTTTGTTCTTAATCACAACCCCATTTTGAATATTTGTATAGGTGTCGAATGTTGATGTATGACCGTGGACATATCTATAATAATCTATGTTTTATTTCCAGATTAAGATTAAAAAGGGGTTGTGTATGAGTGTCTCAGGTTGTCCTAGATCCGAAGAAAATGGTGTGGGGAAAGCTAATGCATCTTCCTTGAAATGGCTTAGTGGTCCTAACTAAGAGTTCATTGATCTGTTTTTTGCTACTGCATTTAATTAAGAAAAATGTAAACAATATAATAATTTACTGATTTTAGCATATTCGGGCGGTTCATCCAGATCATGTTAGATTTTTCCTTTTTAAAAAATGTAATACTGCAAAAGAGGATATTTTTACGGGAAAAGGGTATGCATGTGATGAGATGTTCAAACTTAATATTGAGATAAATCAAGTATCTTCTAGTTCTGTTTATATGCTTTTTTCTACCTGTTTACCCTTAAAATGGATAATAGTTGAATTTATATGCGATTTTAAAAATATGTGGATTAATTCAATACAAGTGATCAATGACGTTAGATTAAGCAAATAAAAGACGTAATAAATAGCCAAACTAATGATAAAAGTGATCCCGAGCTCGGTTAATGGCTTAACGAGGACCATGCCTTCGGATACAAGCTTGCACTTATGAAGAACTTATAAACAAAAATAAGAACTTTGAATAACTTTTAGAGAGAATAGAAGTAAATTGCCTTGATATGCGAGTTACAATGTGTCTAATGAATAATAAGCTTTTCCTTTATATAGTGGGGGGATTTTATACTAAGTACAATACTAAGAAAGGTAAAAATTTCATGTTTTGCTAATCACTGATTTTCTGTCGATACGGGCCGAGATTCACACCATGATATCCGCTCAGGCACGGACATCATGACCCTTTGTTAGTTGTGTGCGGTTGTTTGGTAATGCTCTCCGAAGTCTTGGGGTTCGAACCGGACCTAGAGGACGTGGTCCCGATGCCTCTGAGGGCTGGTGTTTTGCTCGAGCCCCGATACGAGGGGCTCCTCGCTCTGACTCTGATTCCTTACAGTCAAGTCCTTGCTCTGTTTGCCTCTCCGAGAAACCGGGGTGCTTAGTGGGTTCGGTTTTACCCGTATACACTACTAATTTTTGGTATGCTTTTTTAAGTCATTATTAATAGCTTAAAATTAATTTCAATGACTAAAAAGAATTTTGGAAATTACGAGGCTTGTAGTAAAGCCGAAATCACTAAAGAGGGCTCATCACAAGTTGAAAGATTTAAATTTTGGGCCCTCTTACAGCAATTGTTGGGCTCAATCATGGGCAAGTACACCTTAATCGGTTCGAATTTGAAATTCTAGATGATGTAAGCATGGAATTCGCACTTTCAATTGTAAGAAAACAGAAGGAGAAAAATTAAAACAATTTGAGAAAGCCCCATGCTATGAATTATACGACTATTTCTATTTTCTTTGCTTAACTGATAATATATCTTTGCATGCATATAGTCTCATAAATCGAAATAGGTCCAATATGTCAAGGAAAATTTATGTAACAATAACATGATTTAAATTTTGAATCTGTGATACACTTTTTACACAAAACCGACACATTACAAGACTATATAGAATGCTGTCCTTTCTCTCTTCTTCTTATTATTTTCCATATACGATATTAGTAAGAATAGTCTTGTTTGGATCACATGCTTTGACGAGGCACTTCAATAGAATTTGGGCTCCATCTACGAGATCACTTGAACTATTTAGACAAGGCCCAAAATCCCAATAGGCTTTAGTTCCATCTCAAGTCTCCTGTAGCGCTAACTATAGAATTAAGTCCTGATTATGTATATGCTAATCTATAATAGATTTACCATCTGGAAGTTAATGAATAGCCAAAGGGAATGAGGAGAATCAGGAAAATAAAATCAAAGAAAGACACAACTGTAGTCTGTTCGGAGTAGTATATTTCATATTTTGCTCGACTGTTAAGCCGTTAGGTAGGGTGAGAATATCAATATGTTACGTACATTATTAGTTCAATTATTTAAATGAAAATTTCCGGCAAATTTAAAAGGCTGCCTATGTAATTTCAAAATTGACAATAAGAAAGAAATTTTTCATTAGTGAAACTGATTATCTTATCTTAAAAATATATCAAGCACCTTCGGTACAACAAATTAAGCTAAATCTTTTTATTAAACCTTTAGTTTGAGTTTGGAGCAATAATACTACCCAAAAAAGAGTTTCATTCTTCCAAAAATCCATTGTTTAATTTGCTCAGTTGCTCTCATCTCCAATTTGGTATTTTGGAAATCGAAAGAGACGATGGCGGACACACTCGCTGCTCTGAGGTCTTTAATGTCCTCTCACTCTCCTCCTTTTCACGCTTTGATTGTTCCTTCCGAAGATTATCATCAGGTTCCCATTCTTTTTTTTGTGTGTATGTAATTTCATAGGACTTAGATATATGCAACTGTTTTACGATTCTATACGTTATTGGATGATGTGACAGAGCGAATATGTATCGGCCCGGGACAAAAGGCGCGCATTTGTGTCTGGATTCACCGGAAGTTCTGGTTAGTTTTATTTTATTTTCTCAATCACTTGATGTTTATTTAGTTGTATTTATCAGTTTTTAGTTTCTGATTGCTGCTAATAACGTTTATAGAAGCATCTAGTATGCGGATATTAGCTTGCATTGGTTGGTATGAAATTGGTGAAATTAAGCAGAATATCGTTCCTATTTGAATAGGCTTGGCGCTTATAACAATGAATGAAGCACTTCTGTGGACCGATGACCGGTATTTCTTACAGGCAGCTCAGCGATCAGTGGAAGCTCATGCGTATGGGAGAAGACCCTGCTATTGATATCTGGATGGCCGATGCGACTACTCCTTCCTTGTTTCTTATAAATTCAGTTTACCTGCATTAGTTTGTGCTTTTTGTAGATTTATGTTAATCATTAGCCGATTCTTGACTGCAAAGAATATACCTTTTCCTGTCTTACTTGTTGCTTAATCTGCATCAAAACAGTTATTGCATACAGTCATTGGTGCCTAGTTGGTTTTGGCTATTAGGAAATCAGTATATGTATCAGGACACAAGTTCGATAGAGCTCCTACAGTAATTATGTTTTGTCATTTGTATCTCGACTGTGATGGAAACCTCTCAATTGATCCAGCCAATTAAGGTGAGTTTTATGGAAATGAAAAGGAAATAGGAAAATTTGAAATTGATTCAAATTCCCAATCCTGTCTGTAAAGTTGTCTAATAATCTTTAACGTATGTAAACAAAAGAATGTCTATTGATCTCAATGTTGATATATTAATCTCCTTGAAGATTCTGCTCTTGTCAATATGTGCATTAAAACTTCCATGTGGAAGTGGTCTTTCCATCTACCTCCTTTTGGAATGACAGTCCTTCAGTTCATTCATGTAACTGGTATTCCTGAAGAGAGCTTCATATATCTCCCACTGGCCGGCAAGTTGAACGAGCATGTAGTATCCTACATTTAGTCTTGCCATAATATAAGCTTACCGTCTTAAAAAAATCTCAGATCTTCTCACTTTTGACTTTTTAAACTGTGAATGCTTTGAAGCCAACATCTCAGTCTTTTACAGTGGACTGGTCATGTATATTCCAGCACACAAAGTCATATAGAATAGGCAAAGGAGTTTGAGTCCATTTTTGTTTCTCAGTTCTCATGGATCGTATTTCAGCTTGCTTCTACTGTATTTCTTAGATCTTTATTTACTTCAGTCTTACTTTTTCTTCTCTTTATTTATTTCAGTAGATATATAATTTGTTTGAAAACTTTGTCAGCAATAAGCCCATAACCGAATGATAATATAGGATGTTAGTATGTCAAACTGAACTTAGCAGGATGAGAATATTATAATGCCATCTATTGTGATTTTTGTCTAACCTCCTGGTGACTATGATGTGCTGTACCATTTCAATATTTGCCCTCCCATGTCCAGACCTTTTCTTCTAGTCACTGTATCCTATGCAACAAAGTGTTGTAAATTTTTTAATCTGAAATTGCATGTTAAGAGGAGTGTAAACATTGTGACCCTGAAGTTCAGCTGATATGTTAATTGATTTTTATGATGTGCTTTACCAGAATCTACCAAAGGATGCAGCCATTGGTGTTGATACGTGGTGTGTATCAGTAGATACTGCACAGAAATGGGAGCGTGCTTTTGCTCAGAAACAACAAAAGTTGGTCCAAACGAGTAGGAACTTGGTTGATGAAGTTTGGAAATATCGTCCACCTGCCCAAACAAATCCTGTAATTGTGCATCCATTGCAATATGCTGGTCAGTCTGTTGCAGATAAGTTGAAAGGTTTGAGGGAGAAGCTTGTACAGGAAAAGGCTCGTGCTATGATAATAACAACACTTGATGAAGTAAATCTGTAACCCTAGATCCAAATGTTTTCCATCTTGTAGCTTTGGCTAATCTGGTCTTGGATATTATTCATTTCTCCAATATGATTGCCAATTTACAGGTTGCATGGTTATATAATTTTGGTGGTAGTGATGTATCATATTGCCCGGTTGTTCATGCATTTGCAATTGTGACAATAGACTCTGCCTTCTTCTATGTGGATAGACGAAAATTGTCTCCTGAGGTTGCGTTTACACTGCATAACATGTTCATTTTAACTAAATACAATTGCATTTTGTTTAGCTTTTTCTACTCTGAAGTAAGCATGTATATACCATGCAGGCAAACTCTTACATGGAGGAAAATGGAACTATAGTGCGGGATTATGGTGATGTTAGCTCAGATGTGGTCCTTCTTGCATCTCATCACCTCACTCCTTCCTCCACTAAGGAATTTCCTAGGAACTCATGCTGTTGAGTTTGCAAATGACCTCATTTGGGTTGATCCAGGAGCATGTTGCTTTGCTTTGTATTCAAAACTGAGTGCTGATAGGGTTCTCCTTCAGCAATCACCTTTGGCTCTTGCAAAAGCTCTGAAGGTGATTAATACTACCTCTGAACATACTTAGCCCGTAAAGTTTGTTGTCTGAGCATTTTAGGTGGTTGAAAGTCTCGTTGGTATTCACACAACCTTTTTTTGGTTGGTTGAAAGTCTCGTAGGTATTCACACAGCCTTTTTTTGGTTGGTTGAAAGTCTCGTAGGTATTCACACAGCCTTTTTTTGGTTGGTTGGTTAGAGGTCAAGTAGATCAATTGTCCCATCAGAAGCAAAATAATAGCAAAGAAGTACTTGAAGTTGCTTGTTTGATGTGTACACAATCTGCTATGACTCCAATTTTTGTGAGCTAAAAGTAGGTCGCTGTGACAATTGATGGCTGCGAGCTTGATGACCACTGTTTGTTCCATTATTATGCATGACCTTCATATGCTTTTCTACATTTTGAACTGAATCTATCTTTGGAAGCATGGATGTTTAGGATTGTATACCTCATGACGTTATATTTTTCCCAGGATTAACATTTCTAATTTCCCTGTTATATTTAGTGGTAATTCAAATCATCATGTTTTTTATTTTCTGAAGTATGACATGGACTTGGTGATCTTTTCCCTCCTTACCTCCTCTAAGATTTCTTGAGTAAAATGGCTAATCAACAACAACAACAACAACAACAACAACAACAACAAACCCAGTGAAATCCCACAAGTGGGGTCTGGAGGGGTAGTGTGTACGCAAACCTTACCCCTACCCTGAGAGGTAGAGAGGTTGTTTTCGAAAGACCCTCGGCTCGAGAGGATGAGTAAAAACAATCAAATATCAACAACAATAGCCAGAAAATGATAACAACAGTGTAAGAACTAGAAAAAAAATAGATGGAGGAAAACAATAGCACTAGCAATAGCAACAAGCAGTAACCACGACAGGATACTAGAAAACTGAAGTGGAAGATAGTAAGAAATAGCCGTAATACTAGCAATCTAGGAACAACGACAAGATACTACCAGACTAGCCCCAAACAACCCGGTAAGGATTAGAAAAATGCCCGACTACAAGCTGCCCTTCTACCCTAATTCTCGACCTCCTATAAAGGGCCATGTCCTCGGTGAGCTGAACTCGCGCCATGCCTTGCCTGATCACCCCTCTCCAATACTTTTTAGGCCGCCCTCTACCTCTTCTCGTACCTGCCAAAGTCAACCGTTCAAACCTCCTAACAGGGGCATCTAGGCTTCTCCTTTTCACATTCCCGAACCATTTAAGCCTCGCTTCTCGCATCTTGTCCTCCATGGAGGCCACGCCCACCTTCGACTGAATATACTCATTCCTAACTTTATCCAACCTAGTGTGCTTGCACATCCATCTCAACATCCTCATTTCAGCTACGTTTTCTTCTGGACATGGGAGCACTCAGCCTCATACAGCATAGTCGGTCTAACCGCCGCTTTGTAGACTAATCAACTATTATAATTTTGACAATAATAACCATCCATTTTTTGCACTTGTATGATTAGCCAAAGCTTGAATTGCAGTTCAATTTTCCTTGTCAATAATTGTTATATTTGTCTTATTGGTGTCGAACTATTTTTTTTATGAAAAATGATTTTGGTATGAGGTAGTTCTAATCGACTAATTTGACATCTTTGAATTTTTTTTTCCGCTATGCACCAACTTCTGTGATGGTCTTTCATCTTTACAGTTACTTCCAGTTCCAAATTTGCTCCCAACTATAGTTATTTCTGAAGTTATCAGGCTTCCTAACATACTATTCTCTTCATGTTTATGTGATTAAACCAAATCTCTCTTTGTCTTCTTATGTCTTTTCCGCATTGGTTATGATCTGTTCACTGCAATATGGCTTTTCCTCCATATAATTTCTTTCTTGTTGGTATCAAAAAAGTGAAAGTTAAACTGGAAAATGTTACTCAGTATAAAACATTAATGAGAGGAACAAAATTACCAAAGATTTAGCAGTGACTTTTTACAACTTTCCAAGGTTATTAGGCTTTCAAAATGTCATCTGTGTTTGTAATCTTACTTTTACTCTCAAACTTACATTTGGTTGCTAAATTACTAATTTCTAGAAGCCCGTTGAGATGGAAGGATTGAAGAAGGCCCATGTTCGGGATGGGGCAGCTGTTGTGCAATATCTTGTCTGGCTTGATAAGCAGGTATGTCAGATTCTTAGTCTTGCTGTTCTCGTAATATTGTGAGTTAGTGCCGCCTACTGCTTTTGCATCTTCCTTTGATTTTATATATATGTAGGCATGCGTGTGTGTGTGTGTGTGTGTGTGTGTGTGTGTGTGTGTGTGTGTGTATACCTGTTCTTTTTAATCTTTACACGAGTAAAGAATGTAAACTAGTCTTTGTTGTTATATTCTGGAAAAGCCAAATATTTTGAGGTTAGAAGTTCCAGTCTCTGCTAAAGCCTAAACTAGAAGAGTAGAAGGATAGTGTATCTCTCAGGAAAAGACGTTAGATCTACTTGCAATGCCTTTTTGCAAATAGTCTGGGTTTTGTATTTTAACAGGGGCTTCTTTGTTTTTAGGTGCAGACATACTTGATACAAGTTATCCCTGGTTTCAGTAGTTTGGCAGAATGAGTTTTAACCTTGTCGTGTGGTTGCGCTGTTGATGAAATCAATATTTTCAATTTTCCAGATGCAGGAAACTTATGGGGAATCCGGTTATTTCAAGGAGGCTGAGAGTACCAAACAGAAGAAACAACTGTAAGTTTTTTATTGTTTCCTGTACTACTTCATGGTTTTGGTGAGTAGGTACATGTTTTGCCTGGAATTGATCTGTTATGGTCTTCTAGTTCAGGACTTATCCAAAAAAAAAAAAAAGAAGAAGAAGAAGAAGAAGAAGAAGAAGAAGAAGAAGAAGAAGAAGAAGAAGAAGAAGAAGAAGAAGAAGAAGGAAAGTCCACTAGTCAGGATCCAAGAAAACAATATAGGGAGTATTGGTAGCATTTTTAACTGGGAATAATCTGTTAGAGTCAGCATCTTGTGGTGATCGGAGAGATACATTATCCAAGAAAGTGGTTTCTTGGTTTATTGTCTGTATAGAAGTTTATTCTTGAATCTTGTGTGCTTTTGTGTGTATTTGAAAAGCTTGTAACATGTAAGCATTTGATTTCTTTGTTGATGATAGTGCTAAGAATCTTAGCTGACTTCCATTTGCTGAAGGAAGCTTCTGCAAGTAACTGAGCTTCAGCCAATATGTCAAGCGATTCATTGAGGAACTTATCATGAAGCATGGGATGCATGATTTTTTTTCCCTTTGTGGTGGTTCAATGGTTTTTACCTTACCTTACCACTAATTAATATGTTAGGGGTACTAAAAGGCTGACAGAAGTCTCTGCGAGTGATAAGCTGGAGGAGTTCCGTTCATCAAAGGAGGTAAATCATTGTATTCTGATGAAAGATTTATTGAAATTGTTGTCTCGTTTCTCTAGTCTCTATCTATGATTAAGTTATCATCATCTAGGTAGTTGAGCTGACGACTCTAGAGTTTTTTTCCAGTTTGTTGCTTTTGTTTTACTGCAATGCTGTTGTATTCAGGACCACATGACATTCTGATTTTGACTCAAACTCTGTCCAGTTAGACACTGGCACATTTTCTCTTTCTTTATTCTTTAAAACGTACTGGAGCAATTATAGCATTTTTCTAATGGGTTCCCATTGCAAGTGAGTGTAGTTAAATTTAGAAGTAGAAAAGTAAGGGGGTTGCCGAAACAAAAGGAGGTAGAAAGTACGAATATGTATTATCAAAATGCTAATAACATGTATAAGGAGGACTTAAGATAATTTTGGGTTGATGTTTAGTTGCTTCAATCAACAAGAAGCCTTTGCCTTGAGCTCTTCCAACAAATGCAGTTTGGTTCCTTTTCTGATGGGTGTGATCTTGCTTGAAGTTTGCCAAATTATTAAGAATCTTGTGTTTCAACATAGTATCTCCATTATCTTAATGTACTGGGACAATGTTGTTCCTACCCATCTGCAGCACTTTAGAGGACTGAGTTTTCCAACTACCTCTTCTGTTGGTTCAAATGCGGCCATTATCCACTATAAACCTGAGGCAGAAAAATGTGCTGAACTCGATCCAGATTGCATTTACCTATTTGATTCTGGAGCTCAGGTATGTGAGAACATATATTCGGGATTGGCTAGTTGCTTTACATACTTATATATTTAACATGTCATCTTCCCATATATATGGTGGTGTTGCTGAAGTATCTGGATGGAACAACTGATATTACACGGACTGTTCATTTTGGAAAACCTACTCCACATGAGAAATCTTGTTACACTGCGGTATGTAAATTCTATTATCTCTTTTTGCATTGATATGATGCCAAATCTTGTTGAATCTGACCATGCACAATGGAGTGAAATTTCTTAATTTGAATTCTGATTTCAGATTGAAAATCACATTACTGTTGCTGATCTAATGTATGTTCAGTCTCCTTCATACTTGGTTAGCCAACAGTACCTTAAGACTAGTGGTGGCAAAATGGTTAAAAGAAAACAGTTATCCACCCATATTATCCATTAAAAAATAGTTTGGATAATGAACTTTTTAAAAACGGGTCAAATATGGATAAAAACTTTATTATCCGCTTAGAAAATGGATAACCAATGGATAACTAATGGGTTTAACTTTTACATTTGTAAAGTCTCAAATTGGGGGTTCCTCAAGTTTGGGAGACTAGGAATTCTTCCAAAAGCGATCATATTCAAGAAGCCATGGATTATATGGATATCCATATTATCCGTCAGTTAACCTGTTTTTTTATCCGTATTGAATATGGGTCGGGTCGGATAATTAATCCGTTTTTGCATTATCCGTTTTCGACCCGCCCATACCGGACCCGACCGCCTTTTTGCCAACCCTACTTAAGACCATCCTAGAAGCATTAATCCGTTTTAAGCCTTGATCAGAGAAACCATTGGAGGCATTATCACCCTAGAGATCTCTAGCTCTATCATTCCTGTGCTTGTATCTTGTAATCTCTCTCTCTCTCTCTCTCTCTCTCTCTCTCTCTCTCTCTCTCTCTCTCTCTCTCTCTCTCTCTCTCTCTCTCTCTCTCTCTCTCTCTCTCTCTCTCTCTCTCTCTCTCTCTCTCTCTTCCCCCTTTTCTTTTTAAAGTTTCCCCTCCTCTAGGCATGAAGTAAGAAGCAACAGTAAGTCGATACTTTTCTGTGAAATGCTTTCGTCTTTATTCTTATGAGTTATTTTCTGGTTTATTTCTTGAGGGGTTAGTGAGAGAGAAGGGATAATGCTTGCAACACTTTGAACCAATTTCTGTTAATATATATGTATGCAGGTTTTGTCTTTTCCTTTTAGTTTTACTTCTTATACTACTTCTATATATGCTGGTTTTTCACTGTGAGATTGATTCGGTAGAATCTTATACTGGAAAGTCTTGTTGTTTGTTTTACCGAAATACTGCTTTAATGGCTAAAAAATTACTTTATTTTATGTAGGTGCTTAAAGGACATATATCTTTGGGCAATGCCATGTTTCCCAATGGAACCAATGGTATGATTATGTACAATCATTCTTAGTATGCTCGATGTCTATAATTTACTAAAGTTTCTTTAGTGGTTGGATGCACTAATGCCTAAATCCACAGGCTATTTTTGGAAGGTGTATGCTTACCACTTCCATTTCATTTAACTGATATGGCCCTCAAGATAGTTGGCTTATCAGATCATTGTGTGCTTGACTACTCTTTATAGGGCATGCTCTTGACATTCTTGTTCGAATTCCTTTGTGGAAGGATGGTCTTGACTATAGGCATGGTACTGGACATGGGATCGGGTCTTACTTAAATGTCCATGAAGGTAAGCCGCCCTTATGACTGAAGAGGTACTTGTAAGGAGCAATTTATATTTACATTTTCATTTACCTTTGGCAGGACCTCATCAAATTAGTTTCAGGCCATCTGCAAGGAATGTGCCACTACAAGTTTCAATGGCTGTAACAGATGGTCAGTAGCATCTTACTACATTACGACTTAAAAGTAATGTTTTCCTTGTCATGATTTATGCCTCTGCATACTTGGACGAATTTTCACTCTTAACATGAAGTAGTAGGTTTGGAAATTGGAATGCTACTTTATGAAGGACGGTCATTAATATGTCTTATCCTAACTTAGTCGGTCCTGAAGTTGCTTATTTGAATTCTACAATTAGAGAACTGATATGATCAGGGGAAATGTTTTTTTAGTTGTACTGGTAAAAAGGCCTGCCAATAAAATTGGGGTAAACCACGTCAAGCCAAGTTGTGCCAGCTTCCTGAATAATCTAATTGACATCACCTTTTTTGCACACATCATTATGGTTTTCTTGTTTCAACTTCTTAGAACCTAGTATTCGTATGTTATTTTCCAGAACCTGGATATTATGAAGATGGGAAGTTTGGTATAAGAATAGAGAATGTGCTAATTGTCAAAGAGGGCAATACGAAGTTCAACTTCGGCGATAAGGGTTACTTATCATTCGAGCACATAACTTGGGTGAGTTTGTAAACACTCTGTTTTATTTCTGTACACATTCTGAAATGCTTCTATATGGATGGTTCTAGATGAATGTGTGTGGTGCTATTTTACTTTTGCAATCCAAGAGAAAGTGAGATTTTTTGGGTTTTCGTTCTCTAGTTTTTTTTTTTAAACGTTGATATTCAGTTGCACTTGCCATTGATATGCTATTTTATTTTCTAATTCCGCAGACTGGAAATGTTTGTGTCGTGAAGGTAACAATTCTCTTTGTTTAATCTAGGCACCATATCAGAGGAAACTAATTGATGTGAGCATTCTGGTGCGTGAAGAGATTGAATGGTTGAACGAATACCATGCTAAATGTAGAGAAATTCTTGGTCCTTACATGAATACATGTGAGATGGAATGGCTGAAGAAGGCTACCGAACCCATTGCAGCTTGACACGCCCCTTTCTTATGGGATTGGAGTTACGGTTAATCAAAGGCTACTGTTCCTTGTTTCCAGCTTCATGCCCTTGATAATATGTAGGTGTTAATTCCAAATACCATTGCACTAATGCAGCAACAAATCTGCAGGTTTTTTTCGCATATTTGTTGTCGCCTTTTGGAGACGAAAGATTTAGCTTCTGATGATTTCACAAAGGGGTCAGCACATTGACAGATCTGTTGTGCTCTTGAGGAGATGCCACAAGTCTTTCGAGGGTTGCGCAGTTTGGTACCATAACCAGGAACAGACTTAATTATAAATAGAATTCATTTTTGCTGGCTCGTTTTGTTGTCTCTCTTCTCCGTCCCCTCGCTTTGTATTATTGTAATATTCCCTCCAGCTCCCATATCTTTCAAATCCATAATTAGTTTCTTGCATTAATAGGTACCACCACCTGTAATAAAAGCCCAAGCAACAAAAAATGGGCACATATCGTTTTCAGCAGTGTCGTTGGAACTGGTCCAAAGTCCTTTGCTTTTACCGTAGTCTTATTCGAGTGTACTAGTATCTAAATGAGTTACGATTGAACAAAAATAACAATTAACGGGGTAATGTTAAGCAAGAGATTTGTGTCCCATTCACAGCTTTCCTTCTGATTTCCAACAGAAACAGCTGAGGTAAGACATGTACTGTCACGACCCATTTTCTTAATAAGCCGTGACCAGCACCCGATCACTAAACATGACCGAACGAACCATCTGCGCTTTTCAAATCTATTATAACTTCAAACTTTATATGCAATCAAGTAATATTTTAACCAAATACTTTTAATTAACTTAAATATCTAAAATAAATCAACTCTAAAATTTTATTCGTAGTAACCACTGAAATACTGCTAAGTTATTATAAAAAATATCTGAATCTTAACCCAACGGTTTTGTCTATGAAGCCTCTACTGACGCACTGCTCAAGAAATGAGATTGCCTGGCTAGTTCTCCAAGTAAACAAAGAAATAACTAAACTAAGATGACTCCAAGGAATACTCCACGAACAAAAGCGGAGCTCACCAATAGCACTGGAAGAGAGGGAAGTCCTAACCCGTAGCCTGCTCGCCTACAAAACCGGTTCATATATTGTACCGCAGATCAACGTAGGTTCCCAAAAGAGAACGTCAGTACCATCCATTGTACTCAGTGAGTCTCAATGACAGGGGACGAAACTTTAATAAAATATACATTACGAGCAAAGATTCTAAATGCATGTAAAACATAAAGCTTGTAAGAACAATTCTAAAATAATTGCATAATAGCAGTTTATGAATATTCTAAAGGAAATTCTTTTCTTTTTCTTTCTTATAAGAAAAATTACTTCACGTTATACTTCGGGAGTTCCAACTATCCTGACTTATTTATGTCTTAGTCAACGTGTGATCGGCACGGGTTCGATCCCAACCTGATCGAATAGGCCCAATCCACGAGGTGCCACTCGCTTCATGGTTCTGAGCGCTCATGTATCATACCTTAGCCTGGCTAAGTAAATTCTCAGCAACGAGACCCTCGGCTCGTGTGCTCCCTACTTTGGCACAAGTAGTTTCAGGAAGTCAACGTCTTGGTCAGGACCCTCGGCCTGGACGATGACCCCTTCTCAGAATAGAGGATACTCCCAAAAATCTTTTCTTTCTAAAACTTCTTCTTTTGACTTTTCAAGTCTAAATCCTTTCTGGAACATCCTATACATACTCATACTGTTATCCTTAAATGTAAAGCATGGCATAAGAATGAAAGAAACATTCAAAAGTATTTCTAAATATTCTTGCTTCTTCATAAATTTTCAACATGAAAATGGCATATAAGAATAACACAAAAATCTGAAAATTTATGCACATATATCATAATAAATCATCTAAACTTTTGCTAGAACAATTCTAAGTTAACAGGTACTCACTTGCGCCAATTAAGTATATATAAACTCTTTCAAGCAATTCATCAAACACCTTGTATGCGTGCTTTTGTGAGTTACACCACTTTAGTAAAGAGTTATATCTAACTTACCTCAAAATTCCTTGAGCCCTCAGTCCAATTTATACCCGTCAAATAATTGATTCTACAATAACCAGTGTATTTTAATTAATTGTAAAGTTTCACACCTAAACATGAAATTTACTGTTGATACAGAGGAAGAAGGGAATTAACTATTCAATTCTTACCTATTACCACTGTAGGATAATTGATAATAGAAAATTTTATATATGTGAGTTCAAGAATAAGTAAGTTGTAAAGAATCCTAGAATTTTCGTGCGCGAGCAATTTCTGACGCCTCCGTTTCGTATAAGGCTTTATGCCTTTTGTCTGTGTGAGAAACAGAATGCTTTCTGTTTTCTTTTAAGGCATTAAGCCTTTTTTTTCCCCTTCCAATACCCACTTTATGAGGTTTCGTCACGTGACTCCTTTTTTGTTTTATTGCTTTCTTTATTTTTTTTTTTTTGACTTAATTAGTATTTAATTATATCCATTATTAAAAATTAATAATATTAAAATTATTAATATTCCTCTAATTGTATATCTAATTATTTATAAATAGAGAAGTAACTCAAAAGTCAATCACAAAGGTTTAAATCCGTAATAGAAGTATAATTTTTATGCACTTAAAGAAAAAAAATTAAATTCTATATTTAGCGTGTGTTGAAATATTTACAGACGTGAGGAGTGTTACATGTATACCCATGTAGGAGAATCAATAGACATCAATAAGATAAATAGAGTTTAAAAATTTGAAAGGAAAAAGAAAAAGAAAAAGAAAAGCTGAGATGAATCGTAATTAGCAACTGGATGCATATGGTCTTTTCTGGGACATAAGCAAGAAATCCTATGTTAAAACGAAAAAAGTAACAAGGCTGTGTTGAGAAAATGCTACTCCTATAATTAATCCTAGGTGACACAAAAAAATGCATTTGGAGAAGAACTTTGGCATTTAGGCAGAAATTGAGTTGAACTAGGAAATAGGGCAAATTATATATTATACACCAAAATAATATACTGTATACTAAAATAATATAATCTATACCTAAATTGTATACAATGTGTTATATTATCGTTGAGAAATTAATGCTAAATTTGGGACTCATTTGGAGCTTATTTGAGGCGTTTGAGACACAATTTTTGAAGATCCACCATTTGTTGAAGTTGAAACTCTTGAATTTGAAATTTTAACTTGAAAATTTATTATTTAATTCGAAGTGGGTGTTACAATAAATTTTTTATTTAAATATTATTTGGAGCTGGTTCTATCTATATTATTAGTCTCGCCACAATCCAAATGAAGAACTACTTAAAAAAAAGGGCAAACTCAAGGAAGTAGATCTGTATTAGTTGATGTACTAAAAACAATGCAAGTGTTCCTTCATTCACTTTTTCTTTCCATAAGATATCTTCTCATCACTCATCAGTACATGTATCAATAGGTAATCGTCCCTTTTGAAGTATAACTTTTAATTTCTGCATAAGATTTTTTATTACATATACAATATAAAATTTCGCTTAATTAATATAATCTCGTTTGACTTCTGTATTAAATTCCGCATGATAATTCCCACATAACTAAATTGTAAACCAAACGAATCCCTAATTAATGTTTCCTTTTTTGCTTTACTGAAATTTAAATTCTAAACTCTTATGATCCATTTCAATTTTATTAACCTCTATGTCTCATTGTATTGTTCCTTAATTTATTTGTTCAAAAATGATGAGAAGACCCCCTCGAGACATGCATCATAACTTTAGGACAATATTATACAATCAAGGTATGCTCTTTTTATCACCGACTAATACCATATAGCTCATACAAGGAAATCAACAATGCTCATTCGTTACTTCACATACTTTACTCTTTCGCATGCAGGTGACGAACACACTTACTCAAACTTATATGATTTTCTTTCTACTTTTGAGTAGTTCAAAATGTTTCAACCACTGCATTTCTTTCCATCTTTCACAGGTTTTAAGAATTCAGATTCATTAAAACTCGATCAGATTAGTTTAGAGTTCTGTTTTCCTGATCATATTAACTTTTTATATGATCATTACTAGAAATTTGCTAAAAACCGACCAAAGTTGGTCGGTTATGGCCAATTACCGATCAAAACGCGATCATTAGGGTGTGGACGGTGTTTTGATGGTCAGTAGCTTAAAACGACCATCTGACAAGTTTAAGTACTTACCGACCAACTTTGGTCGGAAACATATTTTATTAATTTAATTTTACCGATCAAATTTGGTCGGTTTAACTAAATTATATTTTTTTATTAATTATTAAAATTTAAAAAAAACGACCAACTTTGGTCGGTAATTAAAAATATTTTTTTTAAAAAAAATAATTAAAATTAAATATTACCGACCAACTATGGTCGGTAACTTCAACAGTGCAGGCAAAATACCGACCAAAGTTGGCCGGTAATGTTGAATTCTGGGAATTCAATGTTCATTAATCGACCAACTTTGGTCGGTATTTTGGAATAATTTTTTTAATTAAAAACCGACCAACTTTGGTCGGTTTTTCTGGGTTTAATTTTGGCATAAAATGCCTGTTTTGGCAACTACACCACCTGCCAGCATACCAATACACCTAATAACAACAACAACAACACAACAATAACAACAACAACAACAACAACACAACAACAACCAAAACATTCAATAAATACTTTAAAACTAACAAATTAAAGTTCAATTGAACATAAAAATCCAAATCCAAGTTAAAACTAATTACAACTAGTTCAAAACTGATTCTATTTGTCTAGTTCAAAGTATATAAAAGTCAAGGGGTATTTTCTACAACATCATCATCACCGTCTGATGAACTTTCATTTACAAGACGGTATAGAGAACGGTCTTATGGAGGACGGAAAGAACGATCACGGGGAGGACGGGAGGAACGATCACGATCAGGACGGGAGGAACGATCACGTGGAGGTCGACCCTCTGGAGATGACTCACGAGATCGGGGCAACAGAAAAGCTCCACTAGATATGAGAGTTCTGATCTGAGCTTGCATGCCAAGGAATTGAGCATCTCTAAGCCTTTCTCTTTCCTTGGCCGCTTCTAGCTCGGATGTGAGCTTTGTCACTGTCTCCCGCATAGCAGAGAGGCTCTCCCTATTAAGTTGCTCGCCTTGCGAGGAAGTCCCTATTCCTCGCATTCCACACTTATAGCGATGTGAGTTTTTAGTAGGAAGCCCGTATACCTTCCCCCATTTTGGACCGCCAACAGACTCCAACCATATTCTTTCAGCATCCTCGTCCGAAGGTTGGGTTGGCTCACCCGATTTACTAGCTGGATGACTACAGATGAATTCCTCCACGTTACTTTGGTAGCGACCCTATATTATTTTAAATTAAATCAGTATTTCAAAATTTTTATAAAAGTAAATTATAATACTTAAAGAAAATTGAAAGCTTACATATGCAGTCGAGGCCCGGTTCTCGACCCACCTATCTTGATCCCCCTCTTTCTTCTTCTTCACAATATGCGTCTCCTTGAATAGCTCATCATGACTCATTGGACGCCCATACTTCTTTTCCTGAAAATAAATTAATTTAGTTAATAAACATAATAGATATACTTAGAAAAGTAAAATAATTTAAGCAATTACGTACCAATCTTCTTTTTATTGTCCCTAGGCTGATCGCACCTCCAGTGTGCAAGGAGCCTCCCTTCTCGGATGCGCGAGCTTTCTTTCCTTTTTCGCTCCTCTTTAAGAATTCTGCGGTAAGCCATTGCCTTTGCAAATCATTCCACAAATTCTCAAGTAACCAGCCAGGCCTCTTGTTCTTCTTTCTAGCATCCGAGAAAGTATCTGCCAATCTCTTGCGAGCTTTATGATAAAAATTTACAGCCACTTCCGCGCTATAGCGGTCTTCCCATATACAATTGCTCTGTATTTTAAAAGTTAAATATTAGATGGAAATATCATAAATAAATTATTAAACTGTTTAAAAGAACATTTATACCTTAAATTGATTGAAAATTTGCTCCTTAAGTCAGAATGGGCAATCAGTCCAAGTCGCATAAGGGCCATCATAAAGCTTTCTGATGGCATTGGTGATTATCTTCGTAGTCTTATTACCCAGCCTGAACCTGCAATTTAACAATAAAAACACATTAATATCTTAGTAAAAATATTACAAATTAATAGACGCAAAAATAATGAATAACACTTACCCATCACCCTTAGGGACTATGATGATTCTGCCATATCGATCATAATGCACTACCTCGTCATCACCATCCGAAGCATGTGTATCAGAGGCATGTGAAGACGGTGTAGGCGGGTCAGAGCTACTGCCTCGCAGGCGAAGGCCTGCAATAGATGGAGTCAATGATGAAGATGGTTGCGATCCCTATGACTGCGACATAGCTGGATGCGACCCAAGTGGATGTGATCCATGTGGATGTGATGTAGATGGCTGTGATGCAGATGGCTGTGACCCGAGTGGCTGTGACATGGATGGATGCGATCCATGTGGCTGTGATATGTAGGGATGTGATCCATGTGGATGCGATGTAGATGGCTGTGAGGCAGCTGGACTGTATGTCGGATGTATAGTCCTATGGCCCTGTGATGGAAGACCTGGTGTCTGAATGAAGGTGTACGGCTCGTGATGCTGTGGCAGTTGAGTATAGCCATGTGGTGGAGGATAAGACATAGGCATCTCTGAAAAGGGTGGACAAGAGGGACTATTATTTTCTACCCTCCTCTTTCCCTTCCTACCCTTTTCTCGACCCCGAGAACTAGTAGGGTCATTGTTACCTTGACCCTTGCCTGCCATCTACATAATATAATACACATTTAGATTGAAACATATAAGAAACT
This sequence comes from Nicotiana tabacum, assembly GCF_000715075.1. Taxonomy (NCBI): domain Eukaryota; kingdom Viridiplantae; phylum Streptophyta; class Magnoliopsida; order Solanales; family Solanaceae; genus Nicotiana; species Nicotiana tabacum. The sequence continues at coordinate 145,080,361 of NC_134096.1, read as the reverse complement.
AGCTATAAAACGAGAGTGCTTTAAAAAACCAACTTTTTAATCCTCATCGACGTATTGTTCCTCGTCCGAGAATTCTTCGTCCTCACTTATTTGAGCTTCATCAGTTGATTCTTCGTCCTCATTCTATTTGAACCACATATCAAATCTCGTATATACAGCATCATGGCCAAATTGACCTACAAAGTGACTGTGACATATCAAATATTTTTAGTAGTTGCATCAATATGTAGTCACAGTAAATTTTACATTTTGATAACTAATAAATCAATACTTACTTGAGAAATGGTATAACTTCGGAACAATTTAGCAACACATGAAGTGTAGCTGACTTGTACTCCATATCACTCAAACTTCTCTTTCTAACATCCTTAGAACATCGGCCTGGTTGATTGAATATGGACATTGGTGGATATAATGGATCATTCACACATTCGACCGTGTGCCTATTGGGCCTATTCCTAGAACATGGCACGTTACTCTCAAAATAATAAGAACAAAAATGTGCAGTTTCCTTTGCAAGATAGGTTTCGCATATAGATCCTTCAATCATATTCCTCTGCTTAACAAATTATTTGCATTTGCCAATTGTCCTACATAATGTCATATTAGCCAAGAACATTCAAATAATATTACATCAAACTTATAATATTACCTCTCAAAGGGATACATCCATCTGCATTGAACAGGCTCTCCAAGTCGTGCCTCGTGTACAAGGTATATTGGAAGGTATTCCATCACATCAAAGAAACCACATGGGAATATATTTTCCATCTTAATAGAAATTACACGAATATTCTGGTCCATCCGAAGTAGGTTTTCTTCCCTTAATGTGGTAGAACATAAGTCTTTGAAAAACAAACTACTCTCTGTGATGGGTTTTCAGATTCTTTCAGGCAAACCACAAAATGTAATAGGCACTAAGGTCTCCATGAAAACATGGCAGTCATGACTTTTCAAATGGCTCAACTTCCCTACGTCCATATCTACTTTTTTCCAAGATTCAACGCATAACCCTCAGGCATCTTCAATTTCGTAACCCAATCACAAATTTGTCGTCTTTCCTCCAAAGTGAATGTGTAACTTGCTTTGGGCTTGAACACCTTACCATTATTTGCTCTCTGCAAGTATAATTCATGCCGCCTGCAATATTCTTGTAAGTCCATTCTAGCTTTCGGGTTATCTTTTGTCTTACCTTTAACATCCATCATTGTGTTGAACAAATTGTCAAAATAATTTTTCTCAATATGCATGACATCAAGGTTGTGTCGGAGAAGATTATCCTTCCAATAAGGAAACTCCCAAAATATACTCTTGTCAAGCAACGGTGCTGGACGCCATCACGGCCTGACATGGAGTTGGGGGAGAATCATATTCCACTTTTTGAATGCATTTTTCATCCTTCTAAACTCATGATCATCATACAAGAATTGACGGTGACAATCAAACCATGATTGCTTTCGGCCATATTTCAAAGTGAACGCTTTACTATTTTTCATGCAGTAAGGACAAGCTAGCTTCCCAGCAGTCATCCACCCAGACAACATTCCATACGCAGGAAAATCGTTAATAGTCCACATTAAATTAGCACGCAAATTGAAATTCTGCTTGGTTAATATGTCATATGTTTCAACACCATCATACCACAATTATTTTAGCTCATCAATCAAAGGTTGTAAATATACATCAATCAAACTTTTCAGATTACATGGACCGGGGATAATACAATTTAAGAATATATATGGACTAGTCATACACAACTCAGGTGGTAGATTATAAGGTGTAAGAAAGACATGCCAACATGAATATGGTGTCGCAGATATAGAAAAAGGCGTGAAGCCATCCGCACACAGACCTAACCGAATGTTCCTTGGTTCACTAGAAAAATCTGGATATGTCCTATCAAAGTGCTTCCAAGCTTCTCCATCTGAAGGATGACACATAACACCAGGTGGTCTTCTATTTTCAAAGTACCATCTCATATGAGGAGCAGAACTCATCGACGCATATAACCTCTTTAACCTAGGTATAAGAGGTAAATAATGCATCGCCTTGACAACGACCATAGAGAAATAGAGAAGGAGAGGGGAAGGTTTTGAGTGAGGGAAATAGAGAAGGAGAGGGGAAGATAAGAGAGAAATGGGGGTTCCCCCGTTTTTCAATTCTGATTTCAGAATTACCGATCAAAGTTGGTCGGTAATTTTGGTCGGTACATTAAGTGTTGACCGTTTGACCAAAAACCGACCAACTTTGATCGGTTTTTTTTTTTAAAAAAAATTAAATTCTTTTTTTTTCCTTAAAATATTATAAACTATAAAAATAATATTATAAACTACAAGAATTTATTTTATTTAACTATGCAATTATTATAAATAATTATAAACTATAAGTATAATCTTTATAAATAATTATATTAACTATTTAATTTTAATAAATTATAATAGCAACTATCTAAGTAAATTTTCTAAGTTATAATTAAGTATGTGAGTAATTTCTCATACACACACACATACACTATATTGTAATTGATGCTAATAACTTCTTTTTTCATTCGTTCATCACTAATAATGCATGACATAGATGAATCGATATATAGGTCGAGACGTTTTGATGAATCATCGATTAATATGCATGACATAGATTAATCAATATAGGTCGAGACGTTTTGTTTTTACTATTAGTTGATATAGGTCAAACGTTTTGTTTTTAATATTCATCGATGCATCTAAGTAAGTTATAAGTCGATGAATCAATTTACAAATAGATATATTTGATGATAAATTATATATACTAATTAGGATCTTCACAAGTCTATCCCTAAAAGAACCCGACCCCGTGGTCCTAGCGCTTCGTGTTCTTATATATATACGGCTATACCTCTATATACACACACACACACACACACACACACACACTTCGTTGTACTACTTTAACTACATATATAGCATGTTATATATAGTATATGTTAGTGTATTCATTATTTATATTACAAAAGTGTTAACGAATTACATTTATATTATTTAAATAGTAAATATAAAAGTAATTCGAAAGTTTGACCAATGTTGACGTAATAACCGACCAACTTTGGTTGGTTATTTTGCAGAAAATAATAATTCCCGACCAAAGTTGGTCAGTAATTTTAAATATAAATTCTTAAATATTATAAAATATTTTAAATAATAAAATAATTATTAAAATTTAAAAAATTGGGTCCAGATTACCGACCAACATTGGTCGGTAATCCAAAATTTTCTTGTCTGACTAGTTGGGTCAATTCATTGACCAATTTACCGCGTTGGTCGGTATTTAATTTTAAAAAAATGTAAAAAAATAATTTTCCAGTTTTCGTCCAGTTTCCAGCTTTTTTTGACCGACCAATGTTGGTCGAAAATATTTGATCAGTTTTTAGCTGATTTTTAGTAGTGGATATTTAAATATTTTCTACAATTATTATTACTATATCTCATAAGTCATATTTTCATTACAGTCAAATATTGTACATAAATGGAACAAGAAAAAGGTACTATTAAACAAGATTAATACTATAATGCACTTGAGGTGAACGTTGATCAATCCTATTAATTGATACAACGTATAGGAGTTGTATAATGAGATTCCTCTCTCCTTTTCATATTTAGCATTTAAAACAAGATGTAGAGCGCGCGAGTTGGCGACTTGTTTCTGAGTCAGCCAGGTGACATTGGGATCCAAAATAATGCTTGAATACCTAAAGTTGAAAATGATATTTTACAAAAGAACATCATCGGCATGCTAATTGTTTCCCTTTTTTTTTTCTTTTCATGATTTTACTTGTATTGACGTGATCTGACTTGGCCTGTACTAGTGCATATAATACTTCTAAATAATTTTGTTTCACCACACGTAGCAACTTTAATTGTCAAGATCGCTTGCTATGGATTAAACGGTAGAAATATCGATCCAACTAACTATGAGATCTGTTATTATTACAAATAGTATTCGAAGCATATTGTAAGTACATAAAAGGCATAAGTCATAACATAGACCATTTTAGGGTAATATATTATATGTGGCCCTTACCATTTGCTTACCCTTTTTAGCCAGTTTCCTCACACATGTTTTTCTTGTAACCATGCATGGATTCTCTTCTCAATGTCTTTGAGGACTTCACACATTGAATTATAAGAGGAGCCTCCTACACTTGGTGCTTTTTCAGCACTCATCTTCAGTTTCTTCACATTTTCCCTCAATTCTTTTCCTTCTTTATATTGCATTACCGTTCTCACCAGTTTCTCTATTTCCTCTCTTTCCACCACTTTCTTCGTTGGTAACACCTTTGGTCGAACAGCCACCCCAAGTTCCTCCGTAAGTATAGTGGCGTTTTGTCTTTGTTCAGCGTATAGCGGCCATGCAATCATTGGCACATTATTTGTTATACTCTCAATGCTAGAATTCCATCCACAATGTGACAAAAATCCACCGACTGATGGGTGACTCAAAATTCTAACTTGATCAGCCCACATCTGGACCACCAACCCAAAATCTTGTGTTCGTGTTAAAAAACCTTCAGGTAAGTATTCCGGTGTGTCATCGCCCTCTTTCCCTGTTGTGAAAAACGACTTGTCTGCACCAACCTCGGATGGTGGCCTCACTATCCAAACAAATTTCTGTTGACTTAACTCCAGCCCAAAAGCCAGTTCAGTTAATTGTTTCGATGAAAGGGTTCCACCACTTCCAAAAGACACATACAAAACTGACTCGGGAGTTTGTTCATCCAACCACTTAAGGATAAAATTCCTATCATCATTCCCATCTATGATTTGTCTACTCAACGGTCCAATTGGATAAACCGTTGACTTCACGATTGCTTTCAATGTTTCATTTTCTCTGAGCGCTTTCAGTGAACCGGGTTCAGCATCTTCCCAAGTGTTCATCAATATCCCATCCGATAAACAGAAACCAATCCCTAGTACTCTCAAGTACTCGCTATACTGCTGATCATTCCGTTCCAGCATTGGATCAACCACATCTTCCGGTCGAACCGGTTTGCAACCCGGAATTTTCAACGGTTCGTCCTGATCAACATATTGACCCTCAATTTCTTTGTCAAGAACTTGACAGTATACAGTCGAAGCTGTAAACCACGCATTAGTTGGAATATAAATATAGTTTGGTAACCCAAATTCTTTGGCAATTGGCAAGGCTTCAGTGCAGAAAAGATCAACGATGAGAGCGTCCAGAATATGCTTCTTAGCAAATATTACAGACTTAACAACAGGTAAACTTTCACGTACAAGTACACAAAGTTGGGTGACCATTTTGGTATTAGCATCAATAAGGTTCGAGATATCTACAGCTGGTATTTCAACTGTATCAATCAGCTTTGATTTATTGGCGGATTTGAGAAGCTCTTTTTCCGCCAGAGAGCTGCCGGAGGTGATGACGAATACGGTGACTGAGACGTTATGGTGGGTGGCGAGGTGGCTGCCGAGGACTATTACGGGGATGATGTGGCCTAAGCCTGGACTTGAGAGAATACCAACATGAAGTTGTTCTGAGCTACCCATAGTTACAAAGTAGTACTTGAGATTTTGTGAAAGGAAAGAGGTGATATGGTGGGACTTATACGAGATAACAGGTAATGAAAATGGGAACACAAGAAAAGAAGATTGTAGCGATTGATATATTTATAGTCATAGAGCCTGTTTATTGGTGACTTCTTAACGTGTACATCTTCCAGATATGATTCCAGATATGGCAGATGGATCTAGAATTTTTAATTAGAATATGGTGCGAATAATGAAAAAAATAAGTATTGTAATTGGAATTAATCCATATTCCTCTACATAAATAACTTGTTATTCAATCAAGTGCATCATTCAACTTTTTTGGAGCATGAATACCAGCAGATAATATTAAATCAATTTTACAAAATATATAAGTGGAGAGACCATGAGTTCACTATTGAGAATAAACCTCCACAGAAAATAATATTCGTGGTAATAATAATAAAATAATAATATAGTGCCGAGATACGATAATCAACCAAAATAAAAAGAACACAAATATTTTAAGTAATACTTGAGATTTTGTGAAAGGAAAGAGGTGACATGTTGGGGACTTATATGAGATACAGGTAATGAAAATGGGAACACAAGAAAAGTTCACTGTAGCGATTGATATATTTATAGTTATAGAGCCCGTTTATTGGTGACTTCTTATAGAGCTCGACTGGCTACATATGATTTGGTAGTTTGGTACGGTGGGATATATTTGAATGCAGTACGAAATAAATAATTTGCTAAAATCTCCTCACACTGAGCAGATTTACAGTAGCTCTGTACTAGGATTGTGCATTTGGATCGGATATTCGAAATTCGAACCGATCCGCTCAATTTCGGATTTCGGATATTTGGATCGGATTCGAATTTTATTTATTAAAATTTAAGATATTCGGATCGGATTCGGATTGGTATAATTTTAACCCGATCCGATTTGAAATCCGAAATTATTAGGGCAAGTATAAATATTAACTTATTTCATTTTCTCTTCTCTTCTCTTCTCTGTGTTCCGACTTCGAGACTACTATTCATTTTTAGAGACTGCTGCTCGCATCCTCTGTCTCTTCTCTGTGTTCCGACTTCGAGACTACTGTTCATTTTTAGAGACTGCTGCTCGCATCCTCTGTCTCTTCTCTGTGTTCCGACTTCCGACTATCGATGGCGACCGGACGACGGCAAGACTGACTCTCTCTTTTTCTCCCCTTTCTTAGCGCTTAAAGGAAGTGTTTGTTCTCTTTTATTTCATGGAAGAAATTGATGAAATAAATTAGGGACTGCCACTAAGACTTATTTGGGTGCATGTATTGGTTTGGGGCATTTGGCTTTAGGGACTGCTAAGACTTTAGTTTTTGATTTGTTGTCTAAATTTATTTTGGGGGTTTCACTCTTCACTTTCTTTAACAGAAATAGAGCCTTGCATCGTCGACATATAGCGATGAAGATTATTGTTTGCTATTGCCGGTATATTTCTTTCTGTGCTTTTATCAATATTCTGTTAACAGGTGGCTGTTCTGCTTACGTGTTGTTAACATGATACACATTTACTTATACTCCCAGTTATGGTCAGTAGATGGCTAAATGCTACCAACATGTTTCTTAGCTATACAATTTCTTTTGAAATGCTAAATTTCACTCATGTTATCCTAATGGGAACTGGTATGATTACAACAACAGAAAATGCAATGTACATTGTCCTCCTTTCTTTTCCAGATGACTAAATTTCATGTTAGGCTAGAATAAACTCAAAATAGTTTATTTTTGTGTGGTTAATGGGTATGTCTACAAAATAGTTATTATGTAATATATATATATATATATATATATATATATATATATATATATATATATATATATATATATATATATATATATATATTATCTTATAAAATTTATATTTATAAATCTTTTTATACTATCAACACATAAAACTTAAACTCTTTTAATTACTTATATATATATATATATATATATATATATATATATATATATATATATATATAATCTTATATATATATATATTTATAAATCTTTTTATACTATCAACACATAAAACTTAAACTCTTTTAAAATATTTAGTAGTCAGTGTAATACAATTTTATCTAATTATTGTCATAATAAAGCTGGGGCTTATCGGTTAGAGTATTAATTTAAAGATTTATAAAATCGCTGCAGAATATGTGCTAAATTATGCTAAGTAATCAGCAGTCAAAGTTCTTTAATCTTTTTTCTGATTTTAGCTATGCAAGTTATTGTCACAGGATCATTAGTGCATTAATTTTATCAAGATTTCTTGCAAAGGGTGAAAGGGGACAATTATCAATCCAAACAATGAGATTGGTTTATTACAAGAATTATTCGAAGTCTATCAGTAAGTTACATCAAATATAAAGCTTAACGATCATCATGCATATTCTAGCTAGCTATTACACCAATCATCTCTTGCCTGTCTATTCAAAAGAAAATGAAAAAAAACATAATTAATAAATTTAAGTAGCTTAACCATGCTTTCTTATACTTTTGTGAGACAGACATATCTTTCTCATGTGTCTTTGAGAACTTCACACATTGCATCTTAAGAGGAGCCTCCCATACTTGGAGCTTTTTCTGCAGTACTCATCTTTAGTTTCTTCATATTTTACCTCAATTCCTTTCCTTTTTTATATTGCATTAACGTTCTCACCAATTTCTCTATATTCCCTTCCTTTCCACCACTTTCTTCATTGGCAACACTTTTGGCCTGACAACCACTCCAAGTTCCTCCGTAAGCATAGTAGCATGTCATTGGTACACCATTTGTTATACTCTCAATGCAAGAATTCCATCCACATTGTGAAAAAAATCCCCTTACTGATGGGTGACTCAAAATTCCCACTTGATCAGTCCACATTTGAACTACTAACCCAAAATCTTTTGTTCGAGTTAAAAAAAACTTCTGGCAAGTATTCCGGAGTGCCATCACCCTCTTTCTCCACCGTAAAAAATGACTTGTTCGCACCAACCTCAAGTCCAAAAGCTAGCTCAGTTAACCGACTCGAGAGCTTGTTTGTCCAACCATTTGAGGACCAGGGCCGGCTGGAGCCTAAGGCCATTAAGACAATGGTCTTATGCCCCTAAAATCTATAAATAATATATATAATATTTAATAATTATGCACTATTGATAGAATTTTTAAATCAATTGGTTAAAATAGTTATAGCTAAAAACTTTACACATCTTAAATTGTATAGTTACTAGTTATTTTTCTGTCTTTAATTTGTCCCAACTTAAATTGATCTTACAGTGTTAGTTTAGAATAATTTTTTTTAATTCTTTGAGTGCCTTTGTAGGCATTTTTTAAGCTACTTTGATAAGTAACTATTAAATTTTGTCCTTAACATTGAATGACTTTGAAACATAGTAGTTACTAAAACATTATTTGTTTCAACTTATATTTAGAATTAAAAGTACTAAGAGAAACTGTATAAGTAGAAGAATACTCTAATGGACAAACTCAATCAGGTAAAAAGTGTTAATTCAATTATCGTTAATAATTTATATATCAGTTGCCTCGGTTGAAAAAGTTTTTCAAAACTAAATTAATAAATTTCACCATGATAACACAAGAGAGATTAAATAAATTGGTTAGATATTGGCAATAATTAAAATTGATTATAACTTCTTTAGATTCGATAACTTATAAGAGTAAAAATTTGGGAATCTTATATAAATGCCCCAAATAAGTCTCAACTTACCAACCTCTAGCCATTAATCATAGATTTATCAAAAATAGCCAAGCACATATAAAAATTAAAAACCCAAATAAATAAGGTTCTTTCTCTCTAAGAATCACACGCAAAGATCTCTTTCCATATTTTAAAGTGTGATTAGAAACGTTAGAAGCAAGACGGAAAGGAAATTTCATGGATGAGGTAGAAAATAAGGTGATGAAATACAAAATATATATATATATACAGGATTCCAAAAATCTAAGAAAAAAAGGATCCTTTTCACTAGGTATGTTTAAAATTCATTGAAAACATATAGATGAGTCAATATAAAAATTTTGAGGAAGATTGGAGGGGATTTGAACTGATTTTGTATCAAAATTCGTAGTTAAAATCGAGTTCAAATATTTTTCTACGACATATGTATCAAACATGTATCACGCATGGATCTCACACACAAGTATACATGGATATACATGTGATATACATTTGATACAAATATGATACATATGTGATACACATATTATTGTTTTCGTGTTACATCTTCTACTTCAAATTTTTCAAACCATCTCAAAACTCCATCAAATCATCCCAAAACTAAGATTCAAGCTCCTTAAGATGTACCAATCTATTCTAATAACACACACTCAAAAGAAAGTAAAATATTGACCTTTTTTAGCTATAAATAGTTAATTGGCTAATATTAGTAATATTTTATGAATTGGCCAATTTTTATAATAAACTACTTATAAATGGACGTAGCTGGTAGTTTCCCTAAAGAAAATAATTAAAAGAATTTAAGGCCTCACTTTTTAATTTTGGCCTTAGGCCCCATATTATGTAGAGTCGCCCCGGTTGAGGAGAAAGTTCCTATATTGATGATCATTCCGGTTCAGCATTGGATCAACCACGTCTTCCGATCGAATCGGTTTGCAACCCAAGATTTTCAGCGGTTCATCCTGATCAAAATATTGACCCCATATCTTTGTCAAGAACTTGACAGTATACAGTCAATGTTGTATACCATGCATTTGTTAGAACATATATATAACTGGGTAATCCAAATTCTTTTGCAACTAGCAAGGCTTCAGTGCAGAAAAGATTAACGATGAGAGCTTCTGGGATATGCTTCTTAGCAAATATTGTAGACTTAACAAAAGGTAAACTTTCACCTACAAGCACAAAAGGTTTCATAATAAAGTTTGTGTTGGAATCAATAAGGTTCGATACATCTACTGCTGGTATTTCAAGTAAATCAATCAGCTTGGATTTATTGTGGATTTGACAAGCTCTGTTTCCGCCAGAGAAATGCCGCAAGTGATGACGAAAACGGTGATAGAGACATAGTGGTGGGTGGCGAGGCGGTTGGCAAGGATAAGGAAGGGGATGATGTGGCCCAAGCCTAGACTTGAGAGTATACCAACATGAAGATGTTGTGAGCTACCTGTTAGCCCCTAATGTTGGAACGTGACAGATGTCGTGCAGAACCAATGTTAAAGGTTTGTACATTACCCCTTGACATGGGTTCGTGTGGATGTAAGAAAGTAATGTGTGGAGCTGCGTGCGTGCCTAAGTTGGTGCATGGACTTAGGCAGGTCAGCTTGACAAGTTGCCTTGAGTGATGGCAAGGCAACCTTGGTTGTGGGCGACGACTATGGCAAATGAAGGCAGGCGGGCGCATGGCACTTGACAAAGGCATGCGTGTGGATCAGCGGGATGACATGTCTATGACAGGAGCATTATCATGAGCTGATTATGTACGAGGCATGGTCCAAAAGATAAGGCAGGGCAGGCTAAACAAAGTATGGGCGAAGCTGGAACAAGTGTGCAAAACACATGACTGGAAGGAAGTGTGTTGTGCATGTGCTGTGGAAATTATGCCATGTGCAGTGCACATCAGCCAGTTGACTTGAAGGCCGAAGGTGGGATAATTTCGTGGGAATCATCTTCAGATAGTGGTTATATTTTTTACTTGTTTGTAGGCCTTGGCATGTGCCAGACACACCCCATGTAACTGCCCCCTGTAACTGCCATTGGTAGACCCTTTATGTATGTGTATTTTGTTGGCTAAGGGAAGTAGCATATTGTGAGCCTTCCAACGTGAGTCCTTTGTATATTCTTCAAGAATAATAAAAGATTGGGCGTTTTACTCGTAATTGTATAAGTGCTTTCATTTACAAGTCTAAAAATAATCTAAGTCCTAGACAGTGAGAGAAAACAAGTAAGGCTGAGTGGATTGAGTGTCAGGCTGCTATCGTGCAGTGCCATTTGCGAAAAATTAGTCCTGTAACAACTGGTATCAGAGCGTGACTCGTGATTTGGGACCCATGGCTGGAGGAAACTCCAACGCAGACTTGCATTCACGTGTGCAGAAGTTGGAAGCACTAGTCGGTGTGATAGGCGATTCTTTATATCTGGTGGATATCATAACTTAGATCTATCATTTGAAGGAAGATTTGAACTAGTTTAGTGAGACTGTTCAACAAACATGTGAGGCTACAAACATTTAGGTTGAAGATCTGAAAAAGAAAAAGCAAAAATCATAACCTAGAGCGTTCCAAGGTTAAGATCCCAGAACCAAAAGCGGTTGGTGGGACGCGAAGTGCAAAAGAATTGGAAAAGTTTCTTTGGGATATAGAACAATACTTTTTTGCTACCAAAATTGCTAATGGAGAGAAGATAACCTTAACCAGCATGTACCTAACGGGAGATGCGAAGTTATGGTAGAGAACCCGTATGGCTGATGATGAAAGTACGGGCATACCTAAAATTAATACATGGGAAAAGCTTCGAAAGTAAATGAAAGACCAATTCTTGTCTAGCAACACAGCTTGGCTTGCTAGAGATCATTTGAAATGCTTGAGGCAAACGGGAACTTTTCGTGATTAAATTAAGGAATTCACTTCCTTAATGTTAGATATTCAGAACACGTATGAGGACAATAAGTTGCATAACTTCATTTCTGCCATGCAAGATTAGGCGCAAAATAAGCTTAGGAGGCAGAACGTGAAAGATCTCTTAAGTGTTATTGCTGCAGTAGACTCGTTGGTGGATTATCGCACTACACGAAGTCTTTATGATGTTCTTTCTTCTTTAAATCCTAAGAAAAAGGCATAGAAGAAACGGAAATGGAAGAAAGAAATCTGAAAAAGAAACTTTGGAAAAAGGCATGGCAATTGTTGATGGATCTGCTAGAAAAAAGGGAATGCTAACAAGAACGGTGATGGTTGTTGGACTTGTGGTGGACCTCCTATTGACAAGAACTGCCCAAATAGGAAACGAGTGAATGCATTGCTTGCAAGAAAAAACAATCGTGAAGGAGAAGGTAATGAAGTTGTTGCCTTAGTGAATCCTTTGCAATTGTTGAACGTTATATCGTTTCTTAATCCTACAAGTGACGAGACCAACCTTCATTATTTACTGATGCACATTGAAATGAAAATTGGGGAAAAGAGTGTGATAGCAATGCTGGATACTGGAGCTACTCACACCTTTATCTCAGTAAGATTGGTGCATAAGTATGGGTTGAATATGAGCAAGTGTCCCTCTTACATGAAGACTATGAATGCAAAAGCGCAAGCCATCATGGGTATGGCTTACAACGTTCCTATGCCTGTTGGGAACTGAAAGGGAAAAGTTAATCTGATGGTGATTCCATTAGAGGACTTCGAGGTGATCCTTGGAAACGACTTTATGCGGAAAAATCGCTTTGTCCCAATGCCTCGCTTGGATGGATTCATGATCCTGTATGAAATGGCCCTTAGTTTTGTGAAAGTTGTTCATCCTTATGGGAAGGAAGAAACCCAACAGAGGGCTTCATTAGTCTCTGCCATGATGGTCGAAAAAGGTCTAAAAATGAGAGATGATACTTTTCTTGCTGCTATAGTTGAGGTGAAGCCTGATGTGAAGGTTGAAGTATAGGACTGTATCGCTCAAATTTTGAGTGACTTTGCTGATGTGATGCCACCTGAATTTCCTAAGAACTTGCCACCACGGAGGGCTATTGATCATAAGATTAAGTTGTTGCCTGGTTCTAAGCCCTCTGCTCGACCTCCTTATCGTATGGCGTCAGAAGAGTTGGTTGAGTTGCAGAAAAAGTTGAATAAGTTGCTTGATGTGGGACTGATCTAGCCATCAAAAGCTACATTTGGTGCACCTGTTTTATTCCAAAAGAAATAGGATAGGACGTTTCAGATGTGGGTCGATTATCGAGCGTTGAACAAAGTGACTATGAAGAACAAATATCCAGTTCCGTTGGTGCAATACTTAATGGACAAATTGAGCAAGGCTTGTTGGTTCACGAAGCTTGACTTAAGGTCTGGTTATTGGCAGGTACAGATAGCTGAAGGTGATGAGCATAAAACTACATGTGTTACGAGGTATGACTTATATGAATTCCTTGTTATACCGTTTGGGTTGACAAACTCCCATGCTACTTTTTGTAACTTGATGAATGATGTAATGTATGAATACTTGGATGACTTTGTCGTTGTCTATTTGGACGACATCTTCATCTATAGTCAGACTTTGGATGAACATATATTACACATAATCAAGATGTTGTCTCGTTTGATGGAGTACTAACTATATGTGAAAATGGAGAAGTGTGAATTTGCAAAATAGGAAATCAAATTTCTAGGGCACTTGGTGAGGCAAAACCAGGTATGTATGGACCCGAAAAAGGTGCAGGTCATTGTGGAGTGGCAGACGCCTAGTTATGTGAAAGAGCTGAGATCTTTCCTTGAGTTAGCTAACTATTATCGGAAGTTCATTGCTTGTTATTCAATGAGAGTTTCTCATTTAAATGATTTGTTAAAGAAGAATACTAGGTGGGTGTGGTTTGAAAAATGCAGTGGTGCATTTGACATACTGAAAGAAGCTATTCCCTTAATTAGAACCTATCTTGCAGCTTCCAGATTTTGAACTGCCATTTGAAGTTTATATAGATGCTTCCGAAAAGGCTGTTGGAGATGTGTTGGTACAAGAAGGACATCCAGTGGCGTTTGAAAGCAGAAAGTTGAATAAAGCATAGCAAAGATATCCGACTCATGAAAAAGAAATGGTTGATGTAATCCACTACTTGCAGATTTGGTGTGTGTACTTGCTAGGTACTAAGTTCGTCGTGAGAACGGATAATGTGGCTAATACATTTTTCAAGACACAAAAAAAGCTAAGTCCGAATCAGGCACGTTGGCAAGAATTCTTGGCAGAATATGATTTTGTTTGGGAGCATAAGCCGAGAAAACACAATCAAGTAGCCGATGCATTGAGTCGAAATAAGGTATTTATTACTGTTTATTCTATTACTCGACTTGAATCTGATTTTCTTGATAAAATCAAGTTGTGTGCTGCCAACAATCTATTGTATATAAAAATAGTGAATCATGTGAGGGAAGGGACGGAAGGCGGTACTGGATCGAGGGCTCCTCTATTTCAAAGGGGAGAGAATCGTAGTACCACTTGGTGATGGGTTGTGTAGCGAACTGTTGAAGGAGACGCATAATACTCTATGGGCTGGTTATTCTGGGATTGAAAGGATGATGGCCCTGGCATCCCGATACTACTTTTGGACCAAGATAGAGCATGATGTGGAGGCTTATCTTAAGAGTTGCCTTGTGTATCAGCTTGATAAAACTAAGCGGAAGAAAGAGGCAAGATTTCTACAACTTCTGCCTATTCCAGAAGAACTATGAAAATCTATTTCAATGGACTTTATCAGCGGGTTCTCTAAGGTCAATGGTTTGTCGTCGATCATGGTTGTGGTTGACAGATTTTCAAAATATGTTATTTTTATTGCAGCCCTTACAAAATGTCCTTCAAAGGTTGCTGCTGAATTATTCTTCAAGAATGTGATAAAATATTTCAGGATACCAAAGGATGTTATTAGTGACAGGGATGCTTGATTTACTAGCTGGTTCTGGACATATTTGTTCAATTTGATATGAACGAACTTGAATTTTTTGATGGAGAATCATCCCTAAACTGATAACCAAACCGAGAGAATTAACCATATGTTGGAGGAATACTTGAGGCACTTGTGACTGCTAGTCAACGTAACTGGACAGATTTGCTAGATTGTGCATAATTTTTCTATAATTTGCACAAGTCTTTAGCAACTGAGATGAGTCCATTTGAGATTGTTTTGAGGAAGAAGCCTACACAACCGGCTGAGATTACACAACAAAAGACTGGGGGTAAATATCTAGCTTCTTACCGCTATAGTTGGGATAGACAAGCTATGGTCAAAGAGGCGAGATATAGCTTGGCAAAGGCCCATAAAAGAATGAAGAAATATGCTGACAAGAACAGGTGCCCCTTGGAGTTTAAAGTAAGTGATAAGGTGTTGTTAAATCTTACTTCACAGAGCTGGAAAAAGATTGACGTCCAGGTGAGGCATAGAGCATTGGTTGCAAGGCACGATGGTCCTTTTGAAGTTGCTGAAAAAGTTGGTGAAGTTGCTTACCGATTGAAACTTCCAGAAAGAATGAAGATATATCCAACTTTTCATGTGAGTTTTCTAAAGCCTTACATTGAAGATCCTGAAGATCCGGACAAACATAAAATAAACAGAGCTCCTCCTAAGATGCGCACTCAACTTGAGAAAGAAATTGACAAGATTCTTGACCACTGGATTCTTGGGATGCACAAGAAGAACATGCAAATAGAATTTTTGATTCAATGGAAAGGAAAACCTGAGGCCGATGCGACTTGGGAAAAGGGTGCTTCATTGTGGAAACATGAACAACAAATAGAGGACTATTTGAAGTCAGCCTCAACGAAGATGTCGAGTTCAACTAGTGGGGGTGGTTTGTTAGCCCCTAATATTGGAACGTGATGGATGTCGGGCAGAACCAATGTCAATGGTTTGTACATTTCCCCTTGACATGGGTTCATGTGGATGTTTGAAAGAAATATGCGGAGTTGGGAGTGTGCCTAAGTTGGTGCACGGACTTAAGCAGGTCAGCTTGATAAGGCGCCATGAGTGATGCCAAGGCAGCTTTGGTTGTGGGTGACAGCTATGGCAAATGAAAGCAGGTAGACGCATGGCACTTGACAAAGGCATGCATGTGGATCAGTGGGACGACATGGTTATGACAAAGAGCATTGTTATGTGCGAGGCATGATCCAAAAGACAAGGCAAGGCAGACTGAACAAAGAGTGGGTGAAGCTGGAACAAGTCTGTAAAACACATGACCGGAAGGAAGTGTGTTGTGTATGTGCTATGGAACTTATGCCATGTGAAGTGCACATGAGTCAGTTCGCTTGAAGGCTGAAGGCGAGATAATTTCATGAGAATCATCTTCAGATAGTGGCTAAGTATTTTACTTATTTGTAAGCCTTGGCATGTGCCAGGCACACCCCATGTAACTGCCCCTTGTAACTGCTCCCCTTGTAACTGACATTGGCAGCCCTTTATGTATGTGTATTTCGTTCGCTAAGGCAAGTAGCATATTGTGAGCCTTCCAACGTGAGTCTTTTGTATATTCTGCGAGAATAATAAAAGGTTGGATATTTTCAGGGGCGTATGTAAAAAAATTTGTAAGCGGTGTCGTATTTAAAAAATAAACAAATAAACAAATCACCGTTTAAAGCAGAAAATGCATAAATATCTTACCCAGTTTAACTCGGCATGAAGCTGCTAAAGTTTGAACCCATGACCTCTCCTTAAAAAAAAGGAAAGATTGACCAGGAGAGCTAGCGAGATGTATGTGTAAAGTAGTGTCATTTCTTCTTATTTAATAAGATATATTTTATACATATTTAGTGAACTTTTTCGGCGAAGCGGTGTCAGATGACATCGCTTACACCAAGGTACGTCCGGCCCTAGGTGTTTTACCCGTAATTGTGTGTGCGCGCTTTCATTTACAAATTTGAAAATATTCTAAGTCTTAAATTGTGAGAGAAAATAAGTATGAGTGGCTTGAGTGTCAGGTTGATGCTCGAAGTACTATTTGAGAAAAATTGGCCCTTAACCATAGTGACAAAGTAGTTGTTTATCCGAAAAATGAATAGAGTTGAATTTATACGCAGTTCCGAGGATATGTGGCATAACTTGATACAAAATGTAAGGATAAATAAAAATGTAAATGTAGATTGGAGAGAATGCAATCTAGATAAGGTTATCAAGAACAATGAACCTTAGGATTTGACAAATAGAATCAATCTAAGAAACTGAAAGAGCGATTCTCTACTGTAGAAGAATATAGTACTTTTATTACAATGTAAGTCTCAAAAAACTTGTCCTACAGAAATGATAACCAAGCCCTTTTATAGTGGAGGGATTTTGCTCCAAGCATAATAAAATAAACATTCAGTGGGAGACCCATGATAAGTTAGCTTTTCCATAATTTCTGCCAAGATTCTCTCTAGTGGGATTGTAACGGCTTTTGTCTGCGAGCTCGATCTTTCTTAGAATCCTCGATTTTGGTTTGAGCTTGATTTCGGCTCGAACTTGTGATCTTGGTTCGAGCCCGATCCTGGTTCGAGCCCTCGAATTGATTCCAGGTCAATGTTAGTTGGTCTCTGGATTATCAGTACGATAGTTCTACTCTGCATCATGGTTCGAATCTTACTTCGATACATCATCCTTTGAACTCGATCGGACATGCCAAGGCTGAAATCTATTTCGACCGTATACAGATAGTCCCCTCGTTTCTCAGAAAGAATATGGCGAGAAACGATATGATTTTCAACAGCTCGATCGGATTATATCTTGTCGTTTCCATCGGGTTCGACCATGACGCATCTGGTAGCTGTCTCATCGGTTTAGTCTTTCAAGGCATTTAATGCATGTCAGGCGGTGGTCGGCCACTGCTGATTTTGAACCACCATCGTTTGAACCTATAAATAACCCTTACTTTTATCTTTTACCATTTTTACATCTTCTATCTTCCAAAATTTCCCAAGTTCTTTTTCGTACTCTCCAACTTACCAGTAAAGCTGTGATTTTTTTTCCGCAAAAACTCCTCTTCAATTCTACCAAATTTCTGTCACTTTCTTCTATTCCTTACTTTTGAATTCAAAAATGGCGAAAACATCGCAAATCATTCCTCAGAAAGAGAAGGCTTCATCTTCACAGTGTGTCGCCGATGAGACACCGGCAGAACCACGGCATGAGGAATGTGTTCCCGGGGCGTGTGTCCTTACTTCAGATTTTAAGGTTGATAAAGGTTCATCGGTCCCTGGCCGGTGTGAGCCGGTATCGAGGTACATGTGTTCGATAACCGAGAAGAACCTCGATCTGTTAAAGAAGGATTGCAATTGGGGTGAAAAAGAAATAATAATACCTACCCTTGACGAAGATATCACTTCTTACGTGAAAGGGTTTTTGACTGTATATACTTACTCTTTCACTTTGGGTCCCCTCGATTCTATCATTATTGACTTCTGTCAACAATATCCGGTAACCCTAGGCCAGGCCCATCCTTCTTTGTGGCGGATCGTTATCCCGATCCGATATTTTGTGAGCAAAATCGAGGGGATGTCGTTCACCCTCGATCATCTTATCCGGTTGTACCGTCCCCGACTTTTTCGAGGAGGGTTAATAAAACTCCAGCGTCGGGCTACCAAGGCTCTGTTCTTAAGTATTGACGAGGACAGGGACCGGGTTGGATGGGTAGGTTCGTTCGAGTAAGGACTTCGGACCTGATTCCGACTGAAAAGATGCCCTTTCCCGAGAAGTGGAATATGAAACGTAAGTGTGATCTTGTTGTTGCTTCTATTTTATTCTTCCATTTATTCTCTTATCGACATTCCTCCTTTTGTGATGTAGTAGTTCACTGGATGCCCGGAGCGGTTCCCGATCTCAAGAACTGGGTACGAGTTGTTGTTTCGACCTCCGCATATGCCGAGCGCTCATGACGTGATTTGTCAAAGGGTCGGTGGGAGGCCAAAAATCACGGTAAGCTCATTTCTCGGACTCTGAAGATCTGAACGAGGCGTTTCTCAAAATATTTTTTATAAGGTTTCCCATATGTAGGTTTGGGTAAAGACGCGGTCTTGAGGCCCCTGTCCAATGAGGAGGATGTTTCGACCTCTGTTCCAAAGCCGGTGAAGGAAAATAAAAGGAAGAGAGCCTCGGTTCCCGAATATCCAAAATCGACGAAGAGGACGGCTCGTATGCCGAACAAGAATGTCATTCCTTTGACCGTAGAATCCGTTCTGCGTCTAAGGGATGAAGATAAAGAAGAAGAAGAAGAAGAAGAAGAAGAAGAAGAAGAAGAAGAAGAAGAAAAAGAGAACAATGAGTCCGTGCTGGTGGTCCGAACGAAGAGAGCCACCGATGCCTCATCGCCGGCTGGATCGATGATGTTCTATGAGGCTCCGCCTCGAACTGAAGATATACCGGAGAGAGATTCAGGTAGAGTCCCCGAACTATCGGATGTCAAAGACGCCTCTCATCGGAGTCAACCGACAGGGGATATGATCGAAGGGCCCCTCGAACCCCTCCGAGCCGAGGGGAACGCTCCAAACGAGTCATTTGGGGCAGCAGCGATCGAGGATTCGCCTACCTTTCCCGCTTTTTCCGCAAAGGTGATTCGGGAAGCTCAAGCTCTGGGAGCCCTCGATCTAAACAGGCCTCACAATGAAGAAGATCCGTTTCGTGACCTGTTTACCGGTATTGAGGACGTTGCCGGTGCCGGTGCCGGTGATGAGTCGGATCTTTTTCACGGATTGCGGCAGGCTTTGAATTAGGTGAGCCTTTTAAAGTTATTTTTTTGGTATTATCTTTATGTTTGTTTTTCGTTAACTTCGCTTCTTGTTTCTTTGTAGGCAGCGACAGTCCATCGAGAATAATGTTCTCGTTCCCAGAATGAGCTGCATCAATACGCGACCGACCTACACCACGCTACTGACGAGAGGAACTCCCTTAGACTTTCCTTAGGGTAGAGAGAGGAGGAAATAAATGACCTCCGAGCTGAGCTGGCCAAGGCTTATCGAGATCAGAATGATTTGTCTGAGCAGGTAATGATGCTTTTGAAAGCCTATGGGCTTGATACCGGAACGATAGCTAACATTTCGGTCTCACAGCTGCAGCAAAAAATTGAGATGATCGGGAAGCTTTGTGAGGAGGTCGACGTGATAAGGATGGAGTCCTTGCGGTGGAAAGAAGGTATGGACCGCTTTGCTGCAGAAAAAGAGACTGCTCGAGCCTAGTTATCATCGTCCGAAACCCAACTTCAGAAAATGAAGGAAAAAGGCCTGGTTCAAGCAAGAAGAATTGAGGAGCTTGAGTCTCGATTGGCCTCTATACTCGCCAAGGCCGAATCCGATGCTGAAAAGGGAAAGGCCGATGCGGATGTGCTCGTGGCCGTCTATCGGGCCGATGTTGAAGCTGCCCAAGTCCAGGAAAGAGAGGCAGCCGAGTCCGCCGATAGTCGAGCGCATTGGGTCGCCGAACTTGCTAAATGCCGATCCAGAAGGGAAACTCTCGAGGAGATTCATGCTCGTGGCTTCGATCTCACTGAAGAGATAAAAAGGGCAAAAGAACTCAAAGCTGATGCTGAAGCTATGGTTTCTAATGGTGATGATGACGACGACGGGAGAAAGAGCGGATTCGAAAATGGGGGGAACCTGATGAAGAAGAGACCGCTCCCGGTCGAGAAATTTAGTTCTTCGTTTTTACGTTGTAATCACCCATGCAGATAAATTTGTGTATAGACATATCTCCTCTTTTGCCGACTTGCTTCTGTTATTGTTTCCCGTCTCGCGAGGACTTTATTCGCCTTATGAATGTTTTCACAATGTTTTAAACAACTTAATCAAATTTGGACCTCGTAGCCTCTGCAACCGAGCGAGCATTTACTCAAACTTGGGGCAATGTAGCCCTTTAGGCTTATTAGTTGTCAATGATTCGATCTTGAAGAAATATTTCCCGTGGGCGTAATGGTCGAGCGAGTGTTTGCTCGAACTCAAAAATGTAGCACGTAGGCTTAGTCGAGTGAATGATTCGAACTCGAATTAATGTAGCCCGTAGGCTTAGTCGAATGAATGATTCGAACTCGAATTAATGTAGCCCGTAGGCTTAGTCGAATGAATGATTCGAACTCGAAGTAATGTAGCCCGTAGGCTTAGTCGAGTGATTCGAACTCGAAGTAATGAAGCCCGTAGGCTTAGTCGAGTGAATGGTTCAAACTCGAAATAATGTAGCCCGCAGGCTTAATGGTCGAGTGAGTGTTTGCTCGAACTCGAAATAAAAATAGCCCGTAGGCTTGGTCAAGTGAATGATTCGAACTCGAAGTAATGTAGCCCGTAGGCTTAATGGTTGAGTGAGTGTTTGCTCGAACTCGAAATAAAAATAGCATGTAGGCTTGGTCGAGTGAATGATTCGAACTCGAAGTAATGTAGCCCGTAGGCTTAGTCGAGTGAATGGTTCGAACTCGAAATAATGTAGCTCGCAGGCTTAGTCGAGTGAATGGTTCGAACTCGAAATAATGTAGCCCGCAGGCTTAATGGTCGAGTGAGTGTTTGCTCGAACTCAAAATAAAAATAGCCCGTAGGCTTAGTTGAGTGAATGATTCGAACTCGAATTAATGTAGCCCGTAGGCTTAGTCGAATGAATGATTCGAACTCGAATTAATGTAGCCCATAGGCTTAATCTAATGTATGATTCGAACTCGAAGTAATGTAGCCCGTAGGCTTAGTCGAGTGAATGGTTCGAACTTGAAATAATGTAGCCCGCAGGCTTAATTGTCGAGTGAGTGTTTGCTCGAACTCGAAATAAAAATAGCCTGTAGGCTTGGTCGAGTGAATGATTCGAACTCGAAGTAATGTAGCCCATAGGCTTAATGGTCGAGTGAGTGTTTGCTCGAACTCGAAATAAAAATAGCCCGCAGGCTTGGTCGAGTGAATGATTCGAACTCGAAGTAAAGCAGCCCGTAAGCTTAGTCGAGTGAATGGTTCGAACTCGAAATAATGTAGCCCGCAGGCTTAATGGTCGAGTGAGTATTTGCTCGAACTCGAAATAAAAATAGCCCGTAGGCTTGGTCGAGTGAATGATTCGAACTCGAAGTAATGTAGCCCGTAGGCTTAATGGTCGAGTGAGTGTTTGCTCGAACTAGAAATAAAAATAGCCCGTAGGCTTGGTCGAGTGAATGATTCGAACTCGAAGTAATGTAGCCCGTAGGCTTAGTCGAGTGAATGGTTCGAACTCGAAATAATGTAGCCCGTAGGCTTAATAGTCGAGTGAGTATTTGCTCGAACTCGAAATAAAAATAGCCCGTAGGCTTGGTCGAGTGAATGATTCGAACTCGAAGTAATGTAGCCCGTAGGCTTAATGGTCGAGTGAGTGTTTGCTCGAACTCGAAATAAAAATAGCCCGTAGGCTTGGTCGAGTGAATTTTAATTCTGATTTCACAGTAAATCTCAAAATAGAGGAATTTTCATTGGATATAAGATGCCGATAAAGAAGAGAACTTTCTTCGCACGTTATTACACGCCTGGGTTCGGGCCAATCTATATGAGCATGGTTCGCTTCGACCATTTGGCTCTTACAGTTTTTCCTATTGGGACCATGTTGCTGTGAAATAACTTTCTTGCGGGACCTCAGATATTGTCGTAAATGCTGCACGATCAATGGTTGCCTCATTAAAAACCTTGTCGAAAAACCCATTTGGGATAAAACCGGTCTAAGGAAAAAAGAGTGCAACGCGTGCTTTTTAGCGAGAGGTCCGTCCCTTGTTCGGACTTCTGCAGGGGTCAGTTTTGAGATATAAACGAATATGGAAATGTTGTACCTTAGCAGTAGTACCGTTTTAGATGTGATACATTCTAGCTGCTTGATAGTTGTTTACCGTTTATAACGCCGATCTTGTATGACCCCTTTCCGATGTTCTCGAGTACCTGATATGGTCCTTCCCAATTCAGTCTTAGCTTCCCTTCATTCGGATTTCGGGTATTGATGGTAATTTTTCTCAACACTAAGTCCCCTGGGTTGAAATGGCGGAGCTTGGTTCTTCGATTATAATATCTTTCGATTTGCTGCTTTTGGGCGGCCATTCGGACGAGAGCAGCTTCTCGTCTTTCGTCCAATAGTTCGAGGCTTGTATTCATAGCCTCGTTATTTGATTCTTCCACCGCGAATCAAAATATGGCACTGGGTTCACCAACTCCGGCTGGTATCAATACTTCAGACGCATATACTAAGGAGAACGGGGTCGCCCCCGTACTGGATTTTGATGTTGTCCGATATGCCCAAAGGACTTCGGGCAGGATTTCTCTCCATCTCCATTTAGCGTCGTTCAACCTCTTCTTTAAGTTTTGAATGACAGTTTTGTTTGTTGATTCGTCCTGCCCATTCCCACTGGGGTGGTATGGCGTCGACAGTATCCTTCTTATCTTGTGGTCTTCGAGGAATCTTGTTACTTTGCCGCCAACGAATTATTTTCCATTGTCACATACTATTTCGGCGGGTATCCCGAATTGGCATACAATATGATCCCAAATAAAGTCTATAACTTCTTTCTCTCTTATTTTCTCGAACGCCTGTGCTTCAACCCATTTAGAAAAATAGTCAGTCATAAACAAAATGAATTTGGCTTTACCTGGGGTCGATGGCAGAGGGCCGACGATATCCATTCCTCATTTCATGAATGGCCACGGGGATAGGACTGAGTGGAGTTGCTCTCCGGGCTGGTGGATCATCGGTGCGAACCTTTGACATTTGTCACATTTATGAACAAATTCTTTCGCATCTTTGCCTATATCGATCCAATAATACCCTGCTCTGATTATTTTTCGGACTAATGTATCGGCTCCAGAGTGATTTCCGCAAGTACTCTCATGCACTTCCCGTAGGACGTAATCGACATCCCCCGGACCCAAGCATACCGCCAACGGTCCATCGAACGTTCTTCGGTACAGCGTTCCATCCGAATACAACGTGAATCGAGCAGCTTTGGTCCATAGGGTTCTGGAATCTTTAGGGTCCGATGGGAGTTTTCCGCTTTTCAAGTATTCAATATACTTGTTTCTCCAATCCCAGGTTAAGCTTGTAGAATTTATTTTGGCATGACCTTCTTCGATTACCAATCTCGAAAGTTGAGCAACATTCCCCGAGCCCGTATCATCTACCTCGACCGACGACCCCAAATTCGCAAGTGCATCGGCCTCATTATTCTGTTCCCGTGGTACATGCCGTAAAGTCCATTGTTTGAAATGGCGCAAAGTGATAAGCAGTTTATCTAAATACCTTTGCATTCTACCTTCTCGAACTTCGAAGGTTTTGTTTACTTGACTCACCACCAGCAAGGATTCGCAATTGGCTTCAATGACTTCTGCTCCCAAGTTTCTAGCTAGCTCGAGACCTGCAATCATGGCTTCATACTCGGCCTCGATGTTAGTCAACCTGATAGTTTTAATAGATTGCCTAATAGTGCTACCCGTGGGTGGTTTCAAAACTATGCCCAGTCCGGACCCTTTTACGTTCGAAGCCCCGTCCGCAAAAAAGATCCATACCCCTGATGATGTACCTGATTTCAATAGTTCTTTTTCGACTTCAGGTACGAGGGTTGGTGTGAAATCAACCACAAAGTCTACTAAAGTTTGAGACTTGATGGCCGTGCGGGGTTGATATTCGATATCGTACCCACTGATTTCGACGGCCCATTTGGCCAGTCGGCCTGATAACTCGGGTTTGTGCAAAATATTACGAAGCGGGTAAGTGGACAATACACATATGGGATGACATTGAAAGTACGGCCTTAACTTTCTTGAGGCGCTTATCAGTGCAAGTACCAATTTTTCTAGGAACGGATATCTAGTTTTCGCCTCTCCTAAGGTTCGACTCGTATAATAAACGGGGAATTGTGTACCTTGCTCTTCTCGAACTAGGACACCGCTTACAGCGACTTTCGATACTGCCAAGTACAAACAAAGTTTCTCGTCTGTTTTTGGAGTGTGAAGCAGTGGTGGGCTTGATAGATATCACTTTAGTTCTTCTAATGCTTGTTGGCACTCCGGGGTCCAAGAAAAATCGTTCTTCTTTTTGAATAGGGAAAAATATTTATGACTTCGATCAGATGATCTTGAGATGAACCGGCTTAAGGCGGCAATCCGACCTGTTAGCCTTTGTACGGCCTTCACGCTGTCCACAACGACGATGTCTTCGATGGCCTTGATTTTATCGAGGTTAATCTCTATTCCCCGATGTGACACCATGAAGCCGAGGAACTTACCCGAACCGACTCCGAAAGCACATTTCTCGGGGTTGAGCTTCATGTTGTATTTTCTTAAAATCTCGAACGTTTCCTGCAAATGAGTTAAATGGTCCTCTGCGCGCAGGGACTTAACTAACATGTCATCAATATAAACTTCCATTGATTTTCCTATTTGTTCTTTGAATATTTTATTTACTAGGCGTTGGTAAGTAGCCCCTGCGTTTTTTAGCCCGAAGGGCATCACATTATAACAATACGTTCCATACTTGGTGACAAATGAAGTCTTTTCCTGGTCCTCCAAGTTCATCTGGATTTGATTATACCCGGAATGGGTATCGAAAAAAGTGAGGATCTCGTGGCCGGCCGTGGCATCGATCATGCGATCGATATTGGGCAGCAGAAAAGAATCTTTGGGGCATGCTTTGTTCAAATCCTTATAGTCCACGCACATTCTAAGTTTGTTCCCTTTTTTAGGGACTACAACTATGTTGGTTAACCATTCGGGATATTTCACCTCCTGAATGGACCCTACTATGAGAAGCTTGGTTACCTCGTCCTTTATGAATGCGTGCTTTCTATCGGACTGGGGTCTTCTTTTTTGCTTCACCGGTCTGAACCTGGGGTCCAAACTTAGCTGATGCATAGTTATGTCCGGCGGGATCCCTGTTATATCTAAATGGGACCAGGCAAAACAATCGATATTATCAATAAGAAATTGAATGAGTTTCTTCCTAAGTTCAGGGCTCAACCCCGTTCCCAAGTATACCTTTCGCTCGGGCCAGTGCTCGATTAATATGACTTGCTCTAGCTCCTCGATCGTCGATTTTGTGGCGTCGGAGTCATCGGGAATCACGAAAGATCGAGGGACCCTTTGATCACCATCCTCTTCGATTTTTTGGTTGTCTGGCTGGGTTGAAGCCGATGTCTGTGATTGCTATTTGGTGTCCCGTTCTCCTTCCGGGCCCGATCCTTTTATCGGCGAAAGTGAGGACACTGGTTTAGCTTCGTCGACGGCGAACATTTCTTTTGCGGCTAGTTGTTCTCCGTACACCATTTTGACGCCTCCCGACGTCGGGAATTTGAGGGCCTGGTGTAGGGTCGAAGGCACAGCTCTCATGTTGTGGATCCATGGCCTTCTGAAAAGGGCGTTATATCTCATATCGCCTTCGATCACGTGAAACTTTGTTTTCTGGATGGTCCCGGCCATATTTATTGGCAGGATTATCTCACCCTTGGTTGGGATTTCTTAGGGCAGGATCGTTCTAGATTGGTCGAGGCCATTTAGTGTCTTTGATGCGTCCGATGGCTGACATGAGAGCGGATGCACCAACGCTAAAGTTATATTCTAATAATCGAGGTGCTTCTATAGGATCGGCATATTTATCGAAGCCGCTCTTACTCATAATCCCCTGAGAATTTTGTCCTCGATCAATCCTTCGATTGTTCTGAATTGCGTTGCGTGCTGAACTATTGTTCACCCGATCTGCAACGTATGGTCGATATCAGTCTCTGTTCGACCTTTGTTCTCTGTCGATCTGCTTTTGATTAATAACTATCCTATTCTGATGAACGGGTCCGTACGGGGCTCCCGACTGATCATCCTCGACCCTAATTTTCGATTGATATCGGTTGTGCACATCCGCCCAAGTTACCGCTGGATACTCGATCAAATTTTGTTTCAGTCGATGTGATGCTGTCGAACTTAGCTCGTTCAACCCTTGGGTGAAGGCTTGTATGGCCCAGTCATTTGTGACCGGGGGTAATTCCATGCGTTCCATTTGAAATCGGGATACGAATTCCCTCAGCATTTCACCCTGCCTTTGCTTTACTTTGAAGAGGTCTGATTTCCTCGTTGCAACCTTTATGGCACCAGTATGTGCCTTTACGAATGAATCTGCTAACATGGCAAAAGAGGGTCTCCTTTCGAGAGGGTCTCCCCAAACTTTTTCAACAGCACGGATTCGATCTCATCGTTTTCCAAATTGTTGCCTTTTATAGCACATATGTAAGAGGTGACATGTTCGTTAGGATCGATCGTACCGTTATATTTGGGAATTTCGGGCATACGAAATATTTTGGGGATTGGCGTCGGTGCCGCACTCGACGGAAAAGGCTTTTGTATGAATTTTTTCGAATCAAGCCCCTTTATTATTGGTGGAGCCCCTGGGATTTGGTCGACCCTAACAATGTACGTTTCCACCCTCTTGTCTTTGGCTTCGACTCGTTTTGTGAGTTTCTCGAGCAATTTAGTAATTCTAGGAGTAGTCCCCGATTCTTGCTCGTTAGATTTCACTATGGCAGGCTTTGTTCTGGGGGTGACTTCTCGAAGTGGATTGGAGACCGGCCTGCTTTGTGCGCGAGTTTGGCTCTGTAGCTGAGCTATCACTACTTGTTGGGCTTGCAGCATCTCAAAGATCATACGTAAGCTGGCCCCGATTTCCCCTGGGTTTTGGGTGTCTCGGGATACGGATCGAGTACCGCCTTGAATGCTTCTTTTCGGTTCGGAATGCTGGTTTGCCTCCAAAGCTATTTGTGAATTGACATCCAGTGGTATTTCGGCTCGAATTTTGGGCACTTCGATTCGAGCCTCGGGTGCCAAGTTGTTGGTTTCATCTTGAAGGCCTGCTTCGTAATCGATCGGTGAAGCCATTCGATCGGTGGTTATTCGTAGCTGACCCGAAATTCAAGATGTTTTCGGAAATAAGTGCAAAGCACAATGGCGTGTTTTTTTCAGATTTGTATCAAATGACCACTGTTATCCTCGGCCTCACGGTGGCCGCCAAACTGTTTATCCGAAAAATGGATAGAGTTGAATTTATACGCAGTTCTGAGGATATGTGGCGTAACTTGATACAAAATGCAAGGATAAATAAAAATGTAAATGTAGATTGGAGAGAATGCAATCTAGATAAGGTTATCAAGAACAATGAACCTTAAGATTCGACAAATAGAATCAATCTAAGAAACTGAAAGAGTGATTCTCTACTGTAGAAGAATATAGTACTTTTATTACAATGTAAGTCTCAAAAAACTTTTCCTACAGAAATGATAACCAAGCCCTTATATAGTGGAGGGATTCGGCTCCAAGCATAATAAAATAAATATTCAGTGGGAGACCCATGATAAGTCAGCTTTTTCATAATTTCTGCCAAGATTCTCTCTAGTGGGATTGCAACGACTTTTGTCTGCGAGCTCGATCTTGCTTAGAATCCTCGATTTTGGTTTGAGCTTGATTTCGGCTCGAACTTGTGATCTTGGTTCGAGCCCGATCCTGGTTCGAGCCCTCGAATTGATTCCAGATCAATGTTGGTTGGTCTCTGGATTATCAGCACGATAGGTCTACCCTGCATCATGGTTCGATTCTTATTTGAGTTTGATTATGATATCGATCTCGACACGGACCGACCTCCCCGGGTTCGAGGTTAGTTCGTCCCCCCTTCGGGATCTTACTTCGATACATCACCCTTCGAACTCGATCGGACATGCCAAGGCTGAAATCTATTTCGACCGTATACAGTAGTACTTTGAGATTTGTGAAATGGAAGAGGTGATATGGTGGGACTTATATGAGATACTGGTAATGAAAATGGGAACACAAGAAAAGTTGATTGTAACGATTGATATATTTATAGTCATAGAGCCTGTTTATTGGTGACTTCTTAACGTGTACATCTACCGGATATGATTGGTAGATGGATAGAGGCGGATCTAGAATTTTTAGAACATAGTACACCACTAATGAAATGAGAAAAAAAAATATTAATTGGAATTGATCCATGTTTCTCTAGATAAATAACTTGGCATTCAACCAAGTGCATCATTCGGTTTTTTTGGAGCATGGGGATAAACATATAATATTAGATCAATTTAAAAAAATATATAAGTCGAGAAATCATGGGTTCACGTGCGCCATATTTTGGACAATAAATTCGCCCCTGGGTGTGGGAAATAAGGGATATATTCCAATGCAGTACGTAAACAACTCATCATTAGAAACACTAATTAGTCTCAATTCTAAACAAGTTAAAGTTGACTATATAAATTATTGTTCGTATTGTTTAATTTAAAAGCATCTCAGTGCAACAAGAATAATTCTTCTATCTGCTATAAATAATGAAAGATTACTACTTAGTAGTCAGGGGATATAGATAATGAAGAATTCATTGGCTTGCTCAAAAATAATTGAAGACAAAAGACCAAAATACTCAGAGGATATATTTCAATGCAGCAGATTGTGAACAATTCATCGACCTGATAAAAAAGGTAATTGAAGACTAAGATTAAGTAGTGGTTATTGGTTAACTTGGGGGAATTATAATTTTGGTACAGTGATGTTTAACTCTACCCTATGTCGTTTAGTGAATCAAACAATAATATCAATCTTCTTCATATTACCACATATGCACTATTTTATAACTCCACAGATGCAGGAAAAGTCCGCGTTAATTAAATGTATCATATTTAGAAAAGTGTTGTATAATTAGATTATACTCCTAATAAAATATGGTTCCACAAACGAAAGATGTCCATATATAGCAAGTTGAATATCATCGAAGACTAATGAGATGGTTAGAATTCCTCTATCTTTAACAGGTTGAAGTCTTGAAAATTAAGAATTTCTGGATAGGGAATGCTTTATTTCTTAATAGACTTACCTAGCGTTAATCTGAATTAGTCTGATCAATAAATTCTAAATGTCTAACTAAAACTTTTTTTTAGTCAATATCCAAAATATATAGCGCTAAATAGTTCGCCTTAAACCATATATATCTTGCCCTTTACGTGTCATATTGGATACTACTACGTCGACATGTGGTAAGAGGACCATTTTATCTTCCTCAAATTTAGGCATGTGACTACTTTATGTAACTCTTTTTTTTTTCATCACTATTTTATGTAACCACCCTATATCGATAAGGTGGTCAAGTAGTACTCCTTCTTGATCTTTTCTCTTGAGCTTTCAAATTTAAATAAGTTTAATCATATCTTACTGGTCATAGTGCACATCTTCTTCTTTTCGAGACGTTTCACGTTTAGATAGTTCAATGCTTACATGTAAATGCTAGAGAATTGATTCTTGATCTAATTCAACCTTAAAAGTTAGCTTATGAATCATTAAGATCATGTAATAAAGAGAAAATGATTCATTCCTTCAATCTAGATAAGACAACTTAACAATCTCACTCATCACATTAAGTGCAACGGGGCACACTGTCTTTAAATACGTCAATTACTGGCGACAAATTTCGGCGTGCAACTCTTTAAAAACTTAACGATTATGATAACTTATAACAAAGAAAAATTCTCAGTAGTCGTTTGCCGGAATCAATAGATATTGCTACCTTGTTGAAGAGAGAGAAGGGTTTGCAATTTTTTTATTTGCAGAGATAGGAGTTTGGAGTTTTTGATTTTGAGGGAGGGAGAGAGATTTCTTCGCAAAATGGGTGCTATGGGAAGAAAAGGAATAAAATTAATTAAGTTGACTATTGTGTATTAGTAAACTATAAATAAATTTTAAAAAAAGAAGATAAAGTAAAAAAATAAAGCAATTTGCTATTAAATATAAATTACATTGTACTCAAAGAATAAAAATAGAGAGGGAAAAAAAAAAGCTGAACGTGGGTTTCGAACCTAAGTCACTATCAAAGTTGGAATTTAAGTGCCCAAAGCAACCAGTTCTCCCATCTGACTCTTTGTTTTTGGGGGCACACTTAAAATATTTAAGGGGTCCCATATAAATAATGTATATATATATATATATATATATATATATATATATATATATATATATATATATATATATATATATATATATATATATATGCTTTTTGCCGAGGCTAACGTCACGTCACTCCTCAACCCACAGCGTATGTCCGCCTCTTACATTCGCAATGGACAATTAGAGCATAAATAATATAATATGAGATCAAATATTGGGCAAACCACACATTCGAATAGGGATAAGTGTGGCCTAGTGCCTGTTAAGAAAATGGACATTAATCCCAAACTCTTATCAATCCTTGGAGGCATTTTGAAGTCAAATAAAGATATTGAATTGGGAAGTAAAGATTAGTGTCCAGAGTTAAATCTAGTTTTATGGACGAGTAGGAGCGAGGGGGGATAAGCAGAACAAAAGTTTGGCCGAAGTATTGTTCGTATAGACTAATTATGCGTAGCCAACCAAACATTTGTTACCCGACCAATGCTCTACAATTATAAAGAAAATTGACGTACAACCAATTTTTGTTACCTGACCAATGCTACAGTTATAAAGAAAATTGACGTATAACCATTTGTGACGATACAAACTAAATTTGAAACATTGAAAATGAAAAATTCGTCGTGCAATGTACATAATCCAAAAATGACGAGAACTTGTTGTGCTTATTACGAAAAACAAATACAATGGTACGTGACTCTTTAATTCTTTCCTGCACTTAGTCGTCTCACCATTCATATAAACTTGAATAAACCTTTTCACAAACGAGTTTAAGTTTTATGCATTGATGATATCAAAATTATTTAAACAATTAAGCTACTTAAAAAATAACTGTAGGTAATTATATTTTATAGCACTAGTCTCTATGTATGTGCCTCGCACTTAAATCTTTAGTCTGTTTTGTGAAAGAACTACCGGAATAACCTCCAAAATTTCATTACTATTATAGTTTTCAAGAAAATATATTTTATTTGTATTTCATTCGATTTTTGTTAATGTTGGGTGCACTTATAAATTATGTCTTTTTCCTTGATGATTTACACAAAAATAATTCTAAAACTTTTGTCGATTCTTATAACCTTCAAAAGTTAACTAATTTATTAAATAAGATAATTATATGTTGGATAAAATTGTACTCCAATATTTAAGACTTTACACAAATATTTACTTATCTAGTATTTTGAAAACAACTAAGTTTTTGTGTCTATGTGAAGTTTTATACGCTTCTAATTAACAACTCAAATCAATTCTCATACGGACTCGTATAACCTTTTTTAGTGGCTCTATAAGAGAGAGATTGTTCTCTAACTTGTTTTCTCTATCAAAGTAATCCTAAGACTCCTTTTTTTCTTTTATTAATATGTTTTATAGATATCAATGTACTACTTTAATTTTTCATTTCATTTTGTGATTATAATTTTTAATCTTTTTATTCCATTGCTCTCTTGGGTAATATATTGGTTACAATAAAATATTGTTAAATTGAATTATGAAAATCATTACTTTTATATATGAAGTCAAAATTATATATATTACTATTCACAAAAATATTTGCATGTTTATTTATTAAAGAGAAGTATGATTCGGAAAAGATCTACTTTAGCGTTGGGGACAAGTAAGATTATTATCTGGTTTATCCGCCATCTAAAGTTGAGTTGCACTAAGAGACTTACGATTAAGTTCACTCAACTTCGCGGCGACAGTCCGGACTCACAATTGACGGGGAAGAAAAATGATGTTTTGTCGCAACAGCTATAGAGATTGGTCGAGTTCCGGTGGGGATCGGATCTTTGCAGCCGTGATCTTGTCAATCTCACAAGTCACATCCGATTTTGCTCGAGGCTTTCTAGTTTGTTTCTTTGGTTTATCAATTCTTTTGCATTATTGTCTACCTTTTTCTCCCTTCAGTTGCGACCCCAAGTTCTTGTTTTTGTTTATTTTATTTTGACACGGGGTAGGGATAAGGTCAGCGTACACACTGAATCGTTGTTGTTTTTGTTATTTTGACACACACTTACATCACTATGCATCAACAACGTTAAAAAAGGACTGTCGTTTCCTAAACCCCACCTCCTTATATCCACATAGGGCAAATTATGAGTTGTTGTTCATTCACTAAGTAAAATTTTAGGTATATTAACAAACTAATTTAGGTAAATTTAAGTTTGTAAATAAATAACCAATGCAAATAGCCACCATTAAAATATAAGAACTTAGCCAAAATATGTTTTGAAGCGCTGGTTTAGAAAACCAAAAGTTTAGTTTCTAAAACTTACAACCGATCATCCTAAAATTAGGTGAGAAGAGGAAGACACTGTTGAGGTTTTTGTTATTTAAGATAAAATAGTCTTAAAACGAGGGTGAATGAGAAATGGAGGGAAAATAAAATTTTTGAGTAAAATTTTAAGTTCCCCCCTCTTGACAATGAGACATTGTCCCATATTGGAAGAGAAAATTTTTTTTGGTGGGTATATATATAATTGCTCTTCTTGTAGCTCTTAAAGAGTTAAGAAGAAAGCAAGCCTCGCGCCGTCGTCGTCGTCGCTCGCTCTGCTCGGCTTCGGCTTCGGATTTGGTTAATTGATTGATTAATTTTTTGGACCAAATTAATTTGTTAATAGTAAATATTAACGTAAAATTATCCGTATTTGTAACGGATATGTTTCAATCTGTGTATTGACCACCAGCTGCAATAGCAGCTGCCTAATGCTCTTCCTACCATGGCCAAGTGCTTGCTCCACAAACAAGCTAGTGCATGCTCCACCATGGAGGGTGGAGGGTCGTTCATCTTCAAAGCTGACTGCTATAAATATGTGCAGCAGCTGTTGAAGAAAGACACCAAAACTGAAAACGCTCAACTTTGGCTATACATTGCACTCCTTCCTCTCGGCATTTCCATACGATTTTCTGAGTTTCTACTCATTTGTTCTGCATTGTTTTAACTTCAAACAAAGCAACTGTAAGTGTGATTTGCTACCGAACTTTGTGTTCGCTGAAACACTGGGGTTTGAAGTACAGCTACACCAGTGTGTGATTCATTCTATCCTGGGAGGAAATAATCCATAACCTTGGGTACTAGGAGGGGATTAAATTCCTTAAGGAAACACTGTGAATTCAGTGAGCTCGAATTAATTACTGTTTCATTACGATAACTTATATTTTTTAGAATTATTATTTACAAATACAGCAATATTGGCGGGACTAACAATCTTAAGGAATTTAATATTTATTTATGTATTTGTGTTATTCTTATTATTCTGCATAATAAAACCTTTGTGATTTTGTGTACTCCTATTTTGGAGAGTAAAGCCTTCGTGGCGTTTTGTTAGAGATTAAAATCTACGTGATTTTTACCCCAGTTTGAAAACGTTTGTTTGTGTCATTCTTTTACAGAAAAAATGACGACTGAAAGCGAAAACCAAGCTGTTCCGACGGTGACTGTCAATGCATCGACAAGACGAACACCGGCGTTGGCACCGGCAGAAAAACCCGAAAAATTTTCCGGGATTGATTTCAAGCGCTGGCAGCAGAAGATGTTCTTCTACTTAACTACGTTATGTCTACAGAAGTTCATCAAGGAAGATATTCCTGATCTGCCAGAAAAAACTCCAGAGAATGAACGCTTTGTCGTAATTGAAGCGTGGAAGCATTCTGATTTTTATGCAAGAATTATATTCTTAGCGGATTGGATGATAATCTGTTATAATATATACAGTGGCGTGGAGACGTCAAAAGAATTGTGGAATGCGCTTGAAAAGAAATATAAAACTGAAGATGCCGGGATGAAGAAATTTATTGCCGCAAAATTTTTGGACTACAAAATGGTAGATAGCAAGTATGTTATTACCCAAGTCCAGGAATTGCAAGTGATTATTCATGATCTACTTGCTGAAGGTCTTGTCATCAATGAAGCATTTCAAGTAGCAGCAATGATTGAGAAGTTGCCTCCGTTGTGGAAGGACTTCAAAAATTATTTGAAACACAAACGAAAGAAAATGTCCCTTGAAGATCTCATTGTTCGGTTGAGAATCGAAGAGGACAATAAAGCTGCTTAAAGGAGAGGCCGTGGAAATTCAACAATAATGGGAGCAAATATTGTTGAAGATAACAAAAAGAGGAAGAAGGCTTCTGTTCCGAAATACAACCCAAGCAAGAAGCGGTTCAGTGGAAACTGCTACAACTGTGGGAAAATCGGACATAAATCTACGGAGTGTCGTGCTCCAAAGAAAAACAAGAAAAGGGGTCAAGCAAACATGGTAGTAAAGCATGATGATGTTGATAACTTGTGTGCCATGCTTTCTGAATGTAACTTGGTGGGAAATCCTAAACAGTGGTGGTTTGATTCTGGAGCCACTCGACATGTTTATGCAGTTAGAGAAGCTTTTGCTACTTATGCTCCTGCTGGACCCGGAGAGACAGTTTATATGGGAAATGCTTCAACAGCAAAAAGGATATGGGAAGATATTTCTGAAAATGACTTCTGGCAAGGTCATGACTTTGAACAATGTACTTCATGTTCCCAAAATGAGAAAGAATTTAGTCTCTACTGGACTTCTTGTTAAGCACGATTTTAAGTGCGTTTTTGTGTCTGACAAGATTGTCATCAGTAAGAATGAAATATTTGTAGGAAAAGGTTACCTCACCGAGGGCCTTTTCAATCTAAATGTAATGGTTGTGAAAAACAATAATAATATTTCAGCTTCTTCTTACTTACTTGAGTCAAATGATTTATGGCATATACGTTTGGGTCATGTCAATTATAAAACCTTGCGAAAAATGATTAACTTGGAAGTACTGCCTAAGTTTGAATGTGAAAAATTAAAATGTCAAACATGTGTGGAATCTAAGTATGTTAAACATCCTTATAAGTCAGTTGAAAAGAATTCAAATCCTTTAGACTTAATTCACACAGATATTTGTGACATGAAGTCAATACCATCTCGCGGTGGAAAGAAGTATTTCATAACTTTTATTGACGATGGTACTCGATATTGCTATGTTTACTTACTAAATAGTAAAGATGAAGCAATAGACGCATTCAGGCAATACAAAAATGAAGTTGAAACGCAACTTAACAAGAAAGTAAAAATGATAAGAAGTGATAGGGGTGGTGAATATGAATCTCCTTTTGAAGAAATATGTTTAGAATATGGAATTATTCATCAAACAACAGCCCCTTACACGCCCCAATCTAATGGGATTGCGGAAAGAAAGAATCGCACATTAAAGGAGATGATGAACGCGTTGTTGATAAGTTCTGGTTTGCCACAGAACTTGTGGGGGAAGCCATTCTTACGGCTAATCGAATATTAAATCGTTTGCCCCATAGCAAAACACAATCCATTCCATATGAAAAATAGAAAGGAAGGAAGCCCAACTTGAATTATTTTAAAGTGTGGGGGTGTTTGGCAAAAGTGCAAGTTCCTAAACCCAAAAGGGTAAAGATATGACCGAAAACTGTTGATTGTGTTTTCATAGGATATGCGACAAATAGTAAAGGATATCGATTTCTGGTTCATAAATCAGAAAATCCCGACATTCATAATAATACAGTTATAGAATCAGATAATGTTGAGCTCTTTGAAAATATATATCCGTATAAAAAGGAATGTGAGTCGTTTGGTGAAGGATCTAAACGATCTCGGGAAGAAACAAAAGAAAGTATATGTAATCAGGAGGATCCAAGACGTAGTAAACGTCAAAGAACGTCTACTTCATTTGGACCAGATTTTGTGACTTTCTTATTGGAGAATGAGCCTCAAACATTTAAAGAAGCTATGACTTCTTCCGAATCATTGTTTTGGAAAGAGGCAGTCAATAGTGAAATAGAATCCATATTGAACAACCATGCATGGGAATTGGTTGATCTTCCTCCTGGAAATAAACCTTTGGGTTCTAAATGGATTTTTAAAAGAAAAATCAAAGATGATGGCACTATTGATAAATTCAAGGCAAGACTCGTAGTCAAAGGGTATAGACAACGAGAAGGTCTAGACTACTTTGATACATACTCTCCAGTTATAAGAATTACGTTCATACGGATGTTAGTAGCATTAGCTGCAGTGTATGGTCTTGAAATTCATCAAATGGATGTTAAGACGGCCTTTTTAAATGGAGAGTTAGAGGAAGAAATTTACATGAAACAACCTGAAGGGTTTGTGGTTCCAGGTAAAGAAAAGAAGGTATGTAAACTTGTTAAGTCTCTTTACGGACTAAAACAAGCACCCAAACAATGGCATGCGAAATTTGACCAAACAATGTTGTCAAATGGTTTTAAGATAAATGAATGTGATAAATATGTGTACATTAAAAATGTTCCAAATCACATAGTCATTGTTTGCCTATATGTGGATGATATGCTGATAATGAGTAATGACATTGCCAACATAAATGCTACTAAGCGTATGCTCAATAGCAAGTTTGATATGAAAGACTTGGGAGTTGCTGATTTAATTCTGGGAATTAAGATCCATAAGACTCCTCAAGGTCTGGCATTGTCACAATCTCATTATATTAAGACAGTACTTGAAAAATTCAAGCACTTGAGTTTTAAAGTTGCAAAGACTCCAATTGACGTGAATCTTGCATTAGCAAAGAATAAAGGCCAAAGCATATCACAATTGGATTATGCTCGTGTGTTGGGATGCTTAATATATATCATGAATTGTACACGACCAGATATAGATTGTGCTATAAGTAAACTGAGTCGATATACGAGCAATCCAGGCCAATCTCATTGGATGGCAATGAAACGAGTTTTGGGATATTTAGAACATACCCAAAAATTTGACTTGCACTACAGTAAATTCCCTGCGGTGATTGAGGGATACTGTGATGCAAATTGGATCACCAGTTCAACTGATTCTAAGTCCACGAGTGGATATGTATTCACTATTGGTGGAGGAGCGGTATCTTGGAAGTCGTCCAAACAAACATGTATTGCCCGCTCTATAATGGAGGCTGAATTCATAGCCTTAGATAAAGCCGGTGAAGAAGCTGAATGGCTCCGAAATTTCTTGGAAGACATTCCATTTTGGCCCAAACCGTTGGCACCAATATGCATACATTGTGATAGTCAAGCGGCAATTGGAAGGGCTGGGAGCGTTATGTATAACGGTAAATCTCGTCATATACGACGAAGACATAAAACCGTTAGGCAATTACTCTCTAGAGGAATTATCACGATTGACTATGTAAAGTCAAGTGATAATGTGTCGGATCCACTTACAAAAGGCCTAACTAGAGAGGTAGTTGAGAAATCATCAAGGGGAATGTGACTATGGCCGAGAACAAGTCATTGTGGCGGTAACTCTACCTAGAAGACTGGAGATCCCAAGATCTAGGTTCAAGGAGATCAAATAAAGTCATTAATGACGGTTCAACATTGTCAAATAAAATTTTAGTCCGTTCTCGTGATGAGACAATGTTCAGTACCAAGGATAAAACATTAAGGCTTTTTAATGATTTTTAAATTTGATATGGGGTATATCAAATAGTGTATCTACAGGATGACACGTTTAGGAATCACCTATGTAAGTGTGAAGTGTTAGCCGCTTCAAGGAGAACTTTATAAGGCCAGTTCTCTACGCACTTATGAAACCAGGCAGTGTTCATGGCTGAAACGAACACAACAATGAGAACCAAAGACGGTTAAGGGTTGATTGTGTGACTTATGGTTGTCTAGGTATACACCAAAGATCGACGGTTCAAAGATATCTAATCTACCGATTGACCGAGTATATCCGACATAAGTTCACTACGGAAAGTTCAAAGGGAAACCTACTTATCCAGATGCGATTAATCCTTGCTTGCAAATCACACAGTTTTTCCATGTATACTTCCGTGATATAGCCATTCCCCATTCATGTGGGGGATTGTTGAGGTTTTTGTTATTTAAGATGAAATAGTCTTAAAATGAGGGTGAATGAAAAATAGAGGAAAAATGAAATTTTTGAGTAAAATTTTAAGTTTTTCCCTCTTGACAATGAGACATTGTCCCATATTGGAAGAGGAAAATTTTTTTGGTGGGTATATATATAATTGCTCTTCTTGTAGCTCTTAAAGAGTTAAGAAGAAAGCAAGCCTCGCGCCGTCGTCGTCGTCGCTCGCTCTGCTCGGCTCGGCTTCGGCTTCGGCTTCGGCTTCGGCTTCGGATTCGGATTCGGTCAAATGATTGATTGATTAATTTTTTGGACCAAATTAATTTGTTAATAGTAAATATTAATGTAAGATTATCCGCATTTGT
Source organism: Nicotiana tabacum (assembly GCF_000715075.1). NCBI lineage: Eukaryota > Viridiplantae > Streptophyta > Magnoliopsida > Solanales > Solanaceae > Nicotiana > Nicotiana tabacum. Next base: position 145,040,999 of record NC_134096.1, on the reverse strand, counting down.
AACAGATATGTTTCAATCCGTGTATTGACCACCAACTGCAATAGCAGCCGCTTAATGCTCTTTCTACCATGGCCAAGTACTTGCTCCACAAACAAGCTAGTGCATGCTCCACCATGGAGGGTGGAGGGTCGTTCATCTTCAAAGCTGACTGCTATAAATATGTGCAGCAGCTGTTGAAGAAAGACACCAAAACTAAAAACGCTCAACTTTGGCTATACATTGCACTCCTTCCTCTCAGCATTTCTATACAATTTTTTGAGTTTCTACTCATTTGTTCTGCATTGTTTTAACTTCAAACAAAGCAACTGTAAGTGTGATTTGCTACCGAACTTTGTGTTCGCTGAAACACTAGGGTTTAAAGTACCGCTACACCAGTGTGTGATTCGTTCTATCCTGAGAGAAAATAATCCATAACCTTGGGTACTAGGAGGGGATTAAATTCCTTACGGAAACACTGTGAATTCAGTGGGCTCGAATTAATTACTGTTTCATTACGATAACTTATATTTCCCAGAATTATTATTTACAAATACAGCAATTTTGGCGGGACTAACAGGCACATACAAGGGTCAGACGAATACCAAATTAAAACTTAATAAGAGATGAAGAATTAAAAAATAAAATAAAAATAAAAGGCACCAAGCAGGATGACTTTGAATTAATGCAACAAAACTATGTGTTCTGGGTATGTTTGGATTATAAATGTGGAAACATGTACAATGCAAATATAGAATCATTTGCAGTACTACACACAGAATAGTTATTAATGTAAATACAAAATACAAGGTAAAAAGAACATAAAGACGTAGAAACTTACCTATTATATGCTTTGAAGATTGGATTCCAGATATCCAAAAAATATCGGCGGAGTGGCTCAATTAACTCCTAAAAGTATATGTAATTATAGTGGGTCCTTTATGTAAATTAGGAACAAAAATATTGAATAACTTCATAATAGAGGATAGAGAATAAATCAAAATTCACTATAATTGTTACAACATCAAAGAAAATACCGCACAAGACTAATCTTTGAAAGAAAATTCACGTGTTGAGGGAAATTAAATTGCCTATAGTCTATAGAAAGACTAACATTCCAACATTCATAGGTACTGCTTGTTCATAGTTTGTATAACTTTGGAATTTTAAACATGGTAGATCTGATTTAAAGATTCTTCAACAACACTTTTGCTTGTTCAAAATAAAGAAAACCCTTTATATATAGAGACAACATAAGCTTCAAATTGTTCTTCTCCTAGTCAGATTGGAATGGTTCAAGAATTTCAACATAAGTAAAAGTTCTTGTCCTTGTGAGATTGGACTGACTTTAAAATTTCAATACAAGCAGAAAAGAATATCGCAAATAGCTAAGAAATTCGAACTTAAGGGGTATTATTATCTGAAATCTGACAATTTTATTCAATTATATCCTAAAACTAATAGGATTATAAGGCTAATATCTAGAATTTCGGTTATCTTATTTTATTATGAGTTATTATGTTTAATATTATAAGGTTATTTTTGTAAACCGATATTGAATTCATGCTTTTATAATAATACAGAAGATATAGATTAATTGAATCTCCTTAAATAATACTATAGTATAAGATATCCGTGCCACAATCTTAAAGCTTTTCTTCTTTTTCTTTTGTTTTTTTCAAGCTGTATTTGCCTTTTTACTAACAAAGGCTAAAATTATACACAATAACCTTTTAATTAATCTGAAAAATATTTATTGCGTAAATATCTTTTACATCAAATATGCAATTTAAAAAAATCATTCAACAATGTAAAGTGCGAAAATCCACATACCATAGACAGTAAGGCAGTACTAAATCCCCATCCCACTACCACGCTGTCAATTGTCATACTTGCTTCATCTTTCGCTGGTATAAATAAATATTATAACAATGAGAAACTGTTTGGAAGATCCAAGTTGCAATCACATCCTAACTTTACAAGAGTTAAGAGTAGAAATAGACTTGTTGGAACAATAATTTTCCAAATTATGCAACTTATAAATAAGTGTATGTTTTAAGGTATGGTACGACTTGTTTTATCAAGAGTATGATGATGATGAAGAATATAGTCATAATAAGAATAATTACTGGTATAAAATGATTAAGTAACTCTCTTTCTTGTAGGAAAAATGTTTGGACTTCTATGAATTGACAAGAAGTGTGATAGGAGTAAATTGCAGCAGAGGGTGATCTCGTACAGCCGTTTTTAGCACCAAAATATTTTTGCGACAGAATTAGACCGTGGCCAATATGCCTATGAAGCGCCCATTTAAAATATAACATGGCCACATTGGCAACTAAATCACCGAAGGGAGAATGAAAGACAAAACCCCGCGAATAATTTCTGTTGCTTTCATTCAATTTTGCAGTAATGAAACTTTGGCCCAATGAACTGCACATATATTGTATGTACTTCAAACTGCACATTACATCTCAATGCTTGAATTGATGAGTTTTAACTAATTTGAGTACTACCTGATAGCAGTGAGAGTCACAAGAAGCACAGGAACTGTTAAACTGGTTGGTACTATAGGAGATAAGTGTACCATACATGTCACATGAGAAAGGGGCTCTTATGTTGCTAGCTAGCTTCAGACATGTTCGTTTGACCCAAGAAACAAACAAAATAGAGCGCATGAGGAGTAGGATAGTATCTTAAAGATGACCAAAACAACTAGATCTACAGTGCACAGAAAGTCCGGACCAGCCTTTACACAAGAAAGTCCCTTTCATACTTAGATTTCTCTAAGTTGACACATTGCGGAGCTAGAAGTCCGAGTACGGATTCGGCCGAACCCCAGTAGCTTTTGCTCAAATGATGTATATGTGTTAAAAGATTCATTAAATATGTAAAAATATTGAATTTAAAATCCAGTTATTAGTACTTGAATTCATCCTTCTGAAATTCAGAACCCATAAAGTTGAAATCCGCCTCTGCATCTGCAACCACGCTTCCACATCAAGCTGTCTTAAAGTCACTTCCATTGTAGTGTAATGGACCATAAGCTCGATTAAGTTGATGTACTAAAACAATAAGCTAAGCTCTAAGTTGTGTTTATGGAAGTGATGGACCATAAGCTCGATTAAGTTGATGTACAAACTTGTCTGCAACACACATATTTTCACAATGATACTATGTTCATATGAGGATCTAGCTAAGCAACCTCAAATACGGGGGGGGGGGGGGGGGATAGGATAAATTATTTCTCTGACCAAGTCACATACAGAAAGAAATAGCTCCTGAAACAAAGAGGGTAACAAGGGATTACTCTTTTGCTTCCGTTCTATCAGTTTTGACTTAGCAATGCTCTGGAGTAATCTGGCTCCAAGCTGCTCTTAATAATCAACTCGATCGATAACTTAACTTCATGTATTGATTCCTTGAGCAGAGAACTGTGCAGCTGGATTTACAAGAAGACCCAAATTCATGTGTAGTGGGAAAGTTTACAAGACATCCAAATAATTGGGCACAATGGGGACTATCTTACACAATTGAGATGACTGGTCCATAACTTGAAACTTCGCGGATATGAAGACATAAGAGCTCTTACATATTCCTAATCCTTCATCTAACTTGAATCTTATCAATAGCTCAAGCACGTGCTTTTCTGCTCCCAAGAGTGAGCTCTAGATCATCCACCACAATTTCATGTATTCTCTCGCCTTCCCATGCCATAACTTTTCCACTTCCAAAATCAAATTCAGAGCCGCGTCCCCTTTGAGCTGCTTCTCCACAACCAAACTCCCCATGCCCTTTCAAGGCATTTAGGAGGACACTCTGCTGAAAAGCAGGTCTAACAATTTTCCGAAAAGCACCATTTATCATTCTTCGACTTGCGTGCGCAGTCCGTACAATTTTCCGGAAAGTTTTTATATGAAAAATGGATTAAAATGTGAAATAGAGCCTTAAAACTCAAGTGAGTTGACTTTGGTCAACCTTTTGAGCATACAGACACAGATTAGTGTTTTGACAGTTCCGGTAGCTCCGTATCGTGATTTGGGACTTGGGCGTATGCCCGAAATTTAATTTGGCGGTCCCTAACTCAAGTTATGACAATTTAACGGAAACTAGTAATTTAAAGGCTAAAGATTTTCAAGTTTGACCACGGGGTTGACTTTTTGATATCGGAGCCGGAATCCGATTCTGGAAAAGTGAATAGCTCCGTTATGTCATTTATGACTTATGTGCCATATTTGAAATCATTCCGGATTCATTTAATATGTTTTGGCACGAGATTCGCAAATGGAAAAGTTTAAAACTCAAAGTCCGAATCGAGGTATGAATTGCAATTTCGATGTTATTTGATGTGATTTGAGACTCCGAGTAAGTCCGTATTATGTTACGGGATTTGTTAGGATATTTGGATAAGGTCCCGAGGGGTTCGGGTGAGTTTCGAATATGGCTGTCCAACGGGACGGGACGTCCCGTCCCGTCTCGGTCCCGTCCCGCGTCCCGTCCCGTCCCGTCCCGTCCCACTTAATTTTAAACGGGATGGCCCCATGTTAAACGGGACACGGGATGGGACGGGATGGCCATTTCGTCCCGTTTATCCCGTCCCATTTCGTCCCGTTTCGTCCCGTCCCGTCCCGCCCGTCCCGTCTGTCCCGTCCCGCCCATCTCGTCTGTCCCGTCCCGCCTGTCCCGTCCCGTCCCGCGTCCCTTTTTTTTTAAATTATAGCCGTTGGGCAACGGCTATAATTGCAAAAATAGCCGTTCCCAACGGCAAAAAAGGCCATATTTGGCCCCCACTCCCACCAAAACACTCCCCTACCCCCAAACTTTTAATATAATCCCTAAGTGTATTAAATTACACTTTGGCCCTATTTTCTACTATAAATACCCCAATCCTTCTTCATTTCTTCCCACAAAAATAAATTATTCTCTCTCAAATCCCTTTCATTCTATCTATATTATTCTCTCAATTTTCTCGCAATCAAGTGATAAGTTTCAAGTATTTGGACAAATATTTGGAGCAACTTTCAAGCTTCAAATTAATTTATCAAGTATTTGGAGCAATAGTTTGGGCAATTTCTTCAAGTTTCAATATTTAATCACGGTGCACTCGTTCCATCTCCTAATTTTAATATATATTTTTTGCGCATTATTTTAGTGCTTAATTTTTGTGTTTACTTTACGTGTTCTATTTTCGTATTTCATTTGTGTTTTTAATTTTTGTGTTAACTTTTTAAATTTAATTTCGTATTTAAATTATGGCACCTAAAAATATATTTGGCGTATTTAAAAAAACTAGTAAAAAAAGTAGTAAAGGTGAAAGTAGTAGTAATCATAATCCTAGTCCTAATCCTAGCCCTTCTCCTATAATTAGAAAACATATAGATGAAATGACTCATGTTGATGAAACTTCATTTTTCCAACCCCCGCATGTTATAATATTAATTTCGGAGAACAACTAGATCATGAAACTTTACAAAGACAATTTGGCAAGGATATTTTTATTGAGGACGAAGAAAATGAGGATGAAGAAAATGAGGAAGAAGAATTAGATGAAACACCCACTAGTCCCGTAACACAAGCTCCAACTCAGAGTCAATCTCGATCTGGAGCTTTACCCCCTGTACCTCCTGTAAGGGGTAAGCCTAAGGGTGAACGTCCCAAAACATCACTTGTATGGAAATTTTTTAAACATGATAAAGTCAATCAACGTGCTACATGTGAAATATGTAAGCAACGATTTGTGCACACCAAAAGTGGTGGGACGGGGGGCTTATCTAGGCACTTAGGTAGGGACCACAAAGCTTTATGGATATAAGCTAAAATAGAAGCCGGACAAATACCGGATCCTAGCACTCCTAGTATATCTGGCGGGGGTTCTAATTTTTTATAACAACAGCTTGACCCTGCTTCTGGTACGATTTTACGCCCATATAACAAAGATAGAGATCGTGAGAACTTAGCAAAAATGGTAGCTGTATGTGGCTTACCTTTTACCTTTCCTTCTCACCCTGCTTTTGTTCATTATATACAAGAAACTTATAATCCTTCTTTTTAAGGTTTTCCTAAGACTACAGTTAGAAATGATGTTTTTAAATTTCAAACCGAATATCTTCAGTATATTCGTTGTGTATTTTTTCACTTAGATTGTAAAGTGTCCATCACATCTGATATAGGTCGTAGTCCTAATGGTTGTGATTATTTAACTGTTACATGTCATTGGGTTGATCATCACTTGAACATGCAAAAACGTATTATTGGTTATAAATTTGTTGATTCAAAACATACTGGAGCATATATTGCAACTACTGTTCTACAAATACTTGATTTTTATGGACTCATTGATAAAGTTTTAACTATCACCTTAGATAATGCTTCTGCTAACACAATTGCAGCAACTAGTTTAAGAATTAGATTTTGTCCAATTAATCCGGTAATTTTTTATGTTAGATGTGCATGCCATATTTTTAACTTGGTTGTAAAAGATGGTATTAATTTATTTTCTGATGCTTGTAGTAAAGTACAACATGCTTGCGGCTATATTTTTCGGGCTAATAAAGCGAGTAGAATTCGTGAATTTGCTCAACAATGTGCTAGTGCTAACCTTCCATATAGAAAAGTTCCAAAAGATGTTTGTACCAGGTGGAATTCTACTTATGAAATTCTTAAAGTTGCTTATGATTATCGGGTGCCTATACAAAAGGTATTTAATATGCATAATGGTATTCCCGCTGATCAAATTGTTGATTCTGATTGGGATCAGATCAAAGAGCTTACTAAATTTTTAGAAAAATTTTATTATGCTACAAAATAATTTTCTGGTATATATTATCCTACTATTACACAAATATTATGGTATATTTGTGGAATTTCTATTGTATTTGGTAAGTATAAAACTAATCCAACTTATGCACCGGCCATTAATAAAATGATTACAAAATTTAAAAAGTATTTTTTCCCTATTCCCCAAGTTTATTTAATTTCTACTATACTTAACCCATCTTTAAAATTAAGAGGTGCTAAGGGACTTGTTCGTAAAATTTATGAGAATTTAGCAATTCAAGAAAATGAACAACCATCTCTCGAAGAATGCCAAGCAAACATATATTCTTATGTTAGATCAATGTTTGATAAATATAAATCTATGGAAACAACAGGTGGTGAAACTGCTCCTTCTACTTCTAAGTCTAGAGTAGAAGTTCTATGGGAAGATATGGATGATATAACAGGTTTTGATTCCTCTATTGATGATGAACTTGATTCTTATCTTAATCAAGGATTGGAAAGTATTAAAGACGAAGAAGGCAACGAACAACTTTTGGCATGGTGGAGGGAGCGTGGCAAGGCTTTTCCAATACTTTCCATAATGACCCGAGATATCCTTGCTATTCAAGCATCATCAGTAGCATCGGAGAGTGCTTTTAGCGCGGCAAGATTTCAAATCGGAGATCATAAACATTCATTAGCGGAGGACAGCCTAGAGATTTTCGTATTATTCAGAGATTGGATTAATTCAGAAAGAAGAAATCTTGGTTTTGAAAAATTAACCACTAGGGAAGAAGAAGAATACAATGAGATACTTAGCACTGGGAGCGATGACGGCATGGAACTCATGGAACATCAATCAATATTGCCAATTCCAGAACAATGTCCGAGAGAAATTATAGATAAGTTACAACGAAGTTATATAGGAGCTTACAAATATTAGTATGATAATTTTTTATTGGCTACTAAGAGGCCTAGTTCAAAGTTCAAACAGAACCCTTCCTAGAAGGTGGCTGCATAGATTAGGTGCTCTTCAAAAGAATTATATTTGTATGTGAGATTTGAAAGTTCTATTAATAAAATAAAAGGCTCTAAGCGTTGAATTTGTTTTATGAATTCTCTTACACTCGAAATTATATTAAATAAATTATAACTCTATTATATATTTATAATTGCTAGAATATTTTATTACAAGTCTTTTGTTTTAATATTTTATAATTCTTTACTTAGTTTCCTAATTTTCGTTTAATTTTTAAATTTATTGAATAAGTCAAAAAACTAGATGTTGCAAACTTTAAAAACTTAGTCATTGCCAAAAGAATATCCGTTGTCAAACTCAATGCTTAAATAATTTTTTTTAAAATGGCACTTAAGGCCCGCGAACCCGTCCCGTCCCGTCCCATCTTGTTTGTTGGCCTACCGTCCGTCCCGTCCCGTTCCGTCCCGTCCCGTCCCGTTTGTTAGCGGGACGGGATGGGCCTACCGTTTCATCCCGTTTGTCCCGTCCCATTTCGTCCCGTCCCGCCACCGTCCCGGCTAAATGTCGTCCCGTCCCGTCCCGTCCCGTTGGACAGCCATAGTTTCGGATAGGCTACGGGTTGTTTAGAACTTAAAAATTTTGCTGGTATAACTGAACCTGTTGCAGGCATCTGATCTCGCAATTGCAAGATCAGGCATCGCAAATGCGAACCAAGCAGGTATGGCAATTGCGAGATTTTTATCGCAATTGCGAAGAAAGCCTAGGCCAGCAGTTCTCGCAATTGCGAGTTTATCTTCGCAATTGCCAAGGTCCAATTGTCACAAATGCGACATAATCTTCGCATTTGCGAAGGCAGTGGGATTGTGAAGGGCATCGCAATTGCGAGTGTTTCTTCGCATTTGCGAAGCTCAGGTCGCAATTGTGACACCTGCAGCTGAACAAAATGACTTTTGGATGGGATTTTTGATTCATTTCCCAAATCTTCAAAACCTAAAACCTCAAGAGGCGATTTTGGGCAATTTTTACGGGAAAATATTGGGGTAAGTGTTCCTTATCCTATATTGATTATATTTCATGATTTCATACTCATTTATATCATGAATCCGTGAATTTATGGAAGAAAAATCAGATTTTTATAAAATCTTCCAAAAAAAATTTAAAATTTGAAAGTCCATTTGACATCGGAATTGGATAATTTTTGTATGGTTGGACTCGTCTCGGAATAGGTATTCGGATTTCGTGAGTTTTTCTGAGATTTGAGACGTGGATCCCACTGTCGAATATTTTATTAAATTTCAGATTTTTATCCGAAAAATATGTAAATTCATATGGAATTAATTCCTATGATTAGTATTGAATGAATTGAATTGTTTGTGAATAGATTTGAAACTTTAGGAGGCAAATTTAAAAGAAAAAGTTGTGGTTGAATAATTGATTAAAATTTGCAAAGCAAGGTAAGTGTTAGGGTTAACCTTGACTTGAGGGAATAGAACGCTTAAATTATTTGTTATGTGAAATGCATGTGAACGACGTATATGCGAGGTGACGAGTGTCTATACGTCGTCAAATTGACTGTTTGCCTACTTACTTGAAAAATCATAAATTGTTTTAAATCATGAATTAATTATTATAATAATTATTTCTTTCCTATTCTTTGTCAAACATTAATCCTTGAATTCTTGCATTAATTGTTACATGCTATTTGAATTATGTGTCTTAATTGTTATTTGACATTTAACATATTAAATATTAAACTGCCTATTTTCTCCCTGATTTCCGTAATAATTTGCTATTTGTCATTATTTGTTTCATAATTAAATCATAATTATTGTATGCTTGTTATTTTATATTAATTATTGCATTTATCGGGAAAATTTCTTCTATAAGAATTAGTAAATGAATATGTTGGAGGAGCGGGTTGCACGCCGCAACAGACTTATTAAAAAGTCAATATTGGAGGATCGGATTGCACGCCGCAACAGACTTATGAAAAGTTCATATTGGAGGATCGGGTTACACGCCGCAACAGACTTATTAAAAAGTCGACATACATATATATATATATATATATATATATATATATATATATATATTGCACGCTGCAACAGAACTGAGTGTGAATATATTGTGAGAGCGGGTTGCACGCTGCAACAAAATTAAATGTGAATATATTGTGAGAGCGGGTTGCACGCTGCAACAGAATTGATGAAAATGATAATTGGTTATGACTGCTGAGTTGGCTTCAATTATTATAAATGAGTTACCTGATTCATTTCTATTATTGTTGTTATTATTAATATTGCGTACATGTAATGTAAGTGACCCGCCTTAGCCTCGTCACTACTTCGTCGAGGTTAGGCTCAGCACTTACCAGTACATGGGGTCGGTTGTACTGATACTACACTCTGCACTTTTTGTGTAGATTTTGGAGTTGGTCCCAGCGGTGTACCATAGACTTGCTCGGATTTCAGCTATTCGGAGGAGACTTGAGGTATAACTCCATGGCATCCGCAGTTCTGAAGTCCCCGTCTATTTTACTTTAGCTGTGTGTTTATTTCCAAACAATATTATTTTATTCAGACCTTTATTTGTATTTATTTTAGAAGCTCGTGCACTTGTGATACCAATTCTGGGATGGTATTTAGACACCGTTGTTTTATTTTATGGATTATTTCACTATATTTAAAACTTGCTTCTGCATTTACTTCCTTATTATTAATAAATTTAAAATTATTTTAAAAATGAATAATATTATTCTAACGTTGGAGCATTTCACTATATTTCAAATCATTTATAAAAGTTCCTGAAGTATTAAAAACAAGCAAAAGATCTACTATTGGAGCATTTCACACGTGTGGTTTAGCGTCTCCATTGTGCCCGTGGATCACCAACAATTATATTTTTCTTTAATAGCTAGGAATGCAAAACACTACGTGGATTACTATTATATTTTTAAACATGACCAAGTTCCAAAAGCTGTTGACTTTTCCGATCACGTAGCATTCTAATTTTCCTTTGTTATCTTTCATTTCCAGCAGCTGTAGCATGTAAAGTTGTAAATGAATCATTATGTTCGCAAACAAACTTCAATGTAAGTATTTTTTAACTCACATAAATTCGAACACTAGCTGTGTATATATATTAAAAGTAATCTAGACTTAAGCTTGTTATGTGACTAGATCAAACAGTGTTTTAAAAAGAAAAATATTATCTCTTGTTGATGAACTTCAATGTTGGCTGAATTTCTAACTAACTAATAAGACTTATCAGTTGAATGTTTTTCTCCAACAAACAAACGACAATTTGTCGGGTTAATCAACTTCGAGTATGGGCCTGGACTAATGTGAATGGGCGTGAAGCCCAAGAGTTGAACAGGCACTTGAGCTGGGTCCCAAAGACGTGTTTTACGCCAATATTTTCTCATTTAAAACATATCTAATTTAAAATCTAGTTAATTTTAGCAAGTTTGAAATTGCTCATCATGCTGCTTCTTCTTTTCCACTTCAGCGCCTAAACTCTAATTGTATTCGAACTTCAAACTTTAGGTATGAAATTAGATTTCGATATAGCCTAACTTCATATCTGAATGTCTAAAATTTGAAACACCAGACTCGTAATTTCAATTTCAGACATAATAACCAAGGAGCTTAGAAAAAGAATTGTGTGTTCCTCAAATGCACAGAAGGTTTGGAAGCACTTAAGGATCGTTTTGACAAGGTTAATGCCACTAAAGTGTATCATATAAACAGGGAAATCAGTTGTTTGACACATGAGATTTCTAGTGTGTCAGTTTACTTCTCTAATCTAAATGACCTCTGGAATGAATTCGAGTCGATAATTTCTCAACCATGTGACTGTGAAAAGTCCAGAACTTTTGTTGAGTTTCTTTGCCAACAGAAACTTATGAAATTTCTAATGGGACTAAATGACACTTATGCACCTCAAAGTAGTCAAATACTGATTATGCAGCCAACACCTTCTCTTGACCAAGCATACTCGATGATAGTTCAAGAGGAAAGCCAAAGGTTAAGTAGTGGATATGGTATACAATATGAAATTCCGGGAAGTGGACCTGTGAGTGCTGAGAGTAGCTCTTTTGTGTCAGCAAACAATTCGAATGTGAAGTACAAGAAGAGTACAAATCTATTCTGTGATTATTGCAAATTAAAGGGACACGCAAGGGACACACGCTATAAGTTGGTGGGGTATCCACTAGGTTTTAAGTTCAACAACAAAAGAAGAGGTGGTAATGACAAACTACACATCAGTGGCACATAATGTGAGTGTAATAGATAAAGCTCAGCACATAGGAAGTGATGGAATTGGGTATGATAAATGGGATGATCAATACAGCAGCTCCAATTTTCACATTTTAGCAGTACCAACAGAGAAAAAAGGATTAGGAGATGTGGCCAATATGGCGGGTAACTCGATTACTGACCAAGTTAAGTGGATCATTGACACTGGAGCCTCAAATCATATTGCTTCCTCCTTAGATCTGTTTTCCTGTGCTAAACCTGTTCCTCCTTCCAAATCTACCTTAGTACACTTACCAAATGGAGATTGTAATAAAATCGCACACATGGGGTCCTATACTTTATCCAACACTTAAACTCTACATGATGTACTTTATGTACCTAAATTTCAATATAATTTGTTATCTGTGTCCAGATATACAAAAGAATTAAAATGTGTAGTCTCTTTTTATCCTGATTTTTGTTTCTTTCAAGACCTCTTCAGTGGCAAGGTAACGGGGATTGGTAGCCTCAAGGATGGACTCTACATCCTCAATCCTTCAAAGCCTATTGCATCACCTACCTCTACTTGTATGACTACTCCTACCCAGATTCCTCCTCAACTATGCTGTGACATTAAAGACTTGGCCATGCTCCTCATTCAGTCCTCTAGAAAATACCTACAATAAAGACCATGTTGTCTAGTTTAGATTCCTATAATTGTCATATTTGTCCATTAGCTAAACAAACTACGTTACCTTTTCCTACTAGTACCTCAAAATTAAAATATTTATTTGAGCTTGTTCATATGGATGTGTGGGGTCCTTATAGATTGAATACCTAGAATGGTTATAGATACTTTCTCACTCTTGTTGATGATTTTTCAAGAATGACTTGGACCTTTCTCTTAAGAATGAAAAGTATTGTATATGTGATTTTTATCCAATTTTTTTCACTTAATAGAAAATTAATTCTCTTCTACTGTCAAGATTCTTAGGTCTGATAATGGCTATGAGTTTTTTAATTCTCTTTGCTCTACTTTATTTCAAACCAAAGGAATTATTCATCAAAGTAGTTGTGTCTATACTCCCCAATAAAATGGAGTTGTGGAGAGGAAGCATAGACACATACTTGAAGTAGGTAGAGCATTAAGGTTTCAGGCTACATTTCCTTTGAAACTATGGGGTGACTGCTTTCTAGCAACCACTTATATCATTAACAGGCTGCCCAATAATGTTTTACATGAAAAGACTCCTTATGAGCTTTTTCATGGTTGTCCTCCTAAACTTGATCGCCTAAGGACAATAGGCTACCTCTGTTATGCTACAAAAACTTATTTTCGTGATAAGTTTCTACCAAAGTCCATCCCTGATGTTCTTTTAGGCTATGCTTCTACATAAAAAGATTATAAACTATATGACCTTAATTTTGAAAAAAATCTTTGTCAGCCGAGATGTTGTCTTCAAGGAAAATATTTTTCCCTTCAAATTTCCAAAAGGAAAATTTCTTTCATCACATCATGACTCTCATGACTCTTCCACATAGGACATCTTTTATAACCTCAATACCAAATAAAGATGCATGACATGTATGAGAAATAGGAATCTTATTTTCAGTAGGCAAGTGTACTGTGTCCTTAGATTCTTTCCTAGTGGTTATCATTTGTTAATAAATCCATAGATGCAGCTATGTGATGTGTGGCACCTGAGTCCACAATCCACTCACTAGTAATATCTTTGGACATGAAACAAGATGTAATACCTACCATATTGCTTTGATTATTCATGTTATTTTGATTGTCAGCTGGTTCCTTATTCAACAATGCTAAAATCTGCTTGTACTATTCCTCTGTGAAGAATGGTCCCTTTCCAGCAAAAGCATCCTACAAGTCACAGCTAGAAGAGCATTGAGCACTTGCATTACTTTCACTACCTGCATTGCTAGAAAATAATGTTAACAACATTAAAGTGTGGAGTTCCTCAACCAAATTTTCTATTTGCACTACCACTTCCATGACCAAACTGTCTAGTATTTAGCTGATTGAACCTTTTCTTTCCCTTAAAATCTTCAGATTATCCAATGAGCTTATAGAAATTTTCTTTACTATGACCTTTGTAACCACAGTGTTCACATTGCACAAAAGGTTTCTTTCCCTTATAGCTTTGGTTACGACCAACCTGCATAGCTACTAGTTTATTCTTATCAATTACTGCACCCATACCAAGACACTGTCTAGATTCATCTTCGATCACCATGGCGTAAGCTTGATTGATAGAGGACACATTCGACTTCATGAGGATCTGTCTTCTAGCTTGGTCATAAGAGTAGTTTAATCCACTGAGGAATTGTAGCAATCTCTGCTGCTCTAAATGATCAACATAATCCCTTGAATTGTCCTTAGGTACCATAACATCATACTCAATTCATAAATCCTTTAATTTTGTGAAATAGCATGAAACAAAATCCGTACCTTGTGAGAGAGTGGCAATGGCTCGATGCAGCCGAAAAATTCTCATGCGATTCACCTTATCGAATCTCTCCCTCAAGTCTTCCCACACAAGGTGGGCATTTGATGCGTATACAATTCCATACAAGAGTTCTGTGGATACTGTGTTCATGAGCCATGAGAGGACAATAGCATTACAAGTTTCCCATTGCTCTTGTAGCTCAGTAGTACATGATTCCTTTGTACAAGTTCCATTCACAAACCCTAGCTTTCTCTTCCCAAGTAGTGCGATCTTCATCGTCCTACTCCATAGCCCATAATTCTCAGATCCTGTAAGCTTCACAGGGATCAGAACAACACATGGAGTATCTGCTGGACCTAGATACAATGGATGTGTGTACGAAATTATTGATTCCGCCATAACTGATTCTCACACTTTAACAATCTCAGAGAAATTTGAAATTGATGTCGAAGGATTGATCGATAACTAAGAATCTAATTGATTTGTACCCGCTCTGATACCATGCTAAAATCTACTCTCACACTGAGCAGATTTGCAGTAGCTTTGTACTGCTCTAATGGCAGAAGCTTCTAGAGTACAGAGATGAAGAAGAAGCAGGCATTGCAAAATGATTCTTTGTATTCATTCTCTGAAGATACAGGGTATTTATACAAGTAATGAGCCTAACTAATATTTAACTTATGAGCTGGACGTGAGCTAGCATTAAGTGTATGTATTAACCGACTAACTGACTAGCTGGAACACTAACTACCATAACTACCACAAACTAACTTGAGCTCACAAGATAATTTATTTATCATCAACTAATCATCTCAAATTCTAAGCAAGTTGAGGTTATGAACAATTTATCAACGTGCTAAAAATAATGAAAGACTACGACTATAGTTATGAACAATTCATCGACCTGCTAAAGAATAACTGAAGACTAAGATCTTGTAGTGGTTAAGTTTGGAAACTAAAATTGTACCACAATAATTTTTGACTCAAGCTTAAGCTTCCGTTTTGGGGACCAAGTGTCCCAAATTATTTGGTAACTGAATTCAACCATGCACGCAAGTCAATACACATAATAAGAAGCTGCTTAGCGCCTTATGCCGCCATACGGGGCTTAAATTCTTAAAACGACAAGTCGGGTCATTACATTAGGCTTATGACACTTGACAAAGGCATGTGTGTAGATCAGTGGGATGACATGGCTATGACAAGAGCATTGTCATGAGCTGATTTTGTGCGAGGCATGGTCCAAAAGATAAGGCAGGGCAGGCTAAACAAAGTATGGGCGAAGCTGGAACAAGTGTGCAAAACACATGACTGGAAGGAAGTGTGTTATGCATGTGCTGTGGAAATTATGCCATGTGTAGTGCACATCAGTCAGTTGACTTGAAGGCTGAAAGTGGGATAATTTCGTGGGAATCATCTTCAGATAGTGGTTATATGTTTTACTTGTTTGTAGGCCTTGGCATGTGCCAGACACACCCCATGTAACTGCCCCTGTAACTTCCATTGGTAGACCCTTTATGTATGTATATTTCGTTGGCTAAGGGAAGTAGCATATTGTGAGCCTTCCAGCATGAGTCCTTTGTATATTCTGCAAGAATAATAAAAGATTGGGTGTTTTACTCGTAATTGTGTAAGTGCTTTCATTTACAAGTCTGAAAATAATCTAAGTCCTAGACTGTGAGAGAAAACAAAACTTAGCAAATAAACAAAAAAAACCTCAGCTTGTTTAGACTGAAGTTTCGGATAAAGCTCAGGACAAAACTGTAAAATGCGTTACAAAATTTCAGCATGTTTTGGTATGAAGTTTTAACAAATGAAACATACTGCAAGACAAAACTTAAGCATGTTTAGTCTGAAGTTTTAGCAAATGAACTAAAAATCTTCATCATGTTTAGTCTGAAGTTTTAGCAAATGAACTAAAAAACTTTCAGCATGTTTAGTCTGAAGTTTTAGCAAATGAACTAAATAACTTCTGCATGTTTTGTCTGAAGTTTTAGCAAATGAACTAAATAACTTCAGTATGCATTAGCAAAACCTCATTAGAAAATTATATACTACAAGATAAAAACTTAAGCATGTTTAGTCTGAAGTTTGGCAAATGAACTAAAAAACTTAAGCATATTTAGTTTGAAGTTTAAATGAACTAAATAACTTAAGTATGTTTAGTCTGAAATTTTAGCAAATGAACTAAATAACTTAAGCATGTTTAGTCTGAAGTTTTAGCAAATGAACTAAATAACTTAAGCATGTTCAGTTTTAGCAAATGAACTAAATAACTTAAGCATATTTTAGTCTGATTTTTAGCAAATGAACTAAATAACTTCAGCATGTTTAGACTGAAGTTTCGGATAAAATTCATGACAAAATTGTAGACTGTAGGATAAATAACTTCAGCATGCATTAGCATGAAGTTTTAGCTTTAACATGAAATAACTTCATGCTACATTAGCATGAAGTTTTAGCTTCAATGCGAAACAATTTCATGCAAGTGTGATTCTGAAGATGAATATGGACAAGTTTCTGATTTTTTTATAAAGTTGCTGTGAGAGAGGAGGAGATCATTTTATATCTTTTGTCAGGGGTGTAATTATCATATTATTACGGACTTTTTTTGAGATGGCTATCAAATCAATAATTTTAAAAAAATAGGGTACAGGTTAAAAGGTGGCACAAATATAGGGTACGGCTGTAAATCCCCCAAAATTTTAATAGCTCATAATTTCCTCTATGGACCCGAAATGTCCCTCCGACCCAAACATATTACATTTCATAGCCCAATCCATAATACACTAACCCACCCATGCTTTTAACTCACTCACGTTTTTTCCTATTGTACTCGATTCCCTTCTTTGTACTCGGTTCTCTCTAACACAGCTTCTCCATTTTTTTCAAACACAGCTTCTCCAGTTTTAGTCTTGCTCTCAATGTAAGTCAAACTTTCAATAGGTTTCCCGATTTTTGTTCATAATCAAGTCTATAATGGAGGAAAAAAATTCCGAGAGTCACCGTGACTTTTGGTACTGCAGGCATATCGAGGTTGAGGAGGTCGTGGGAGCTATGCGTAAGATGAGTAGGGGCAGAGTGACCGGGCCAGACGAGATTCCGGTGGAATTTTGGAAGTGTGTGGGGAGAGCAGGTTTGGAGTGGTTGACTAGGTTGTTTAATATCATTTTTAAGGGGAAGAGGATGCCGGATGAGTGGAGGTGGAGTACGGTGGTTCCATTGTATAAGAACAAAGGTGATATCCAGAGTTGTAACAATTATAGGGGTATCAAATTACTGAGTCATACCATAAAAGTGTGGGAGAGGGTGATTGAAGCGAGGGTGAGGATGACAGTGTCTGTATCCGACAACCAGTTCGGGTTCATGCCGGGTCGTTCGACTACAAAAGCTATACACCTTGTTAGAAGTTTGGTGGAACTATACAGAGAGAGGAAGAAGGATCTGCACATGGTGTTTATTGACCTAGAGAAAGCGTATGACAAGGTTCCTAGAGAAATTCTCTGGAGATGCCTGGAGGCAAAAGGTGTGTCGGTTCCCTACATTATGGCGATTAAGGACATGTATGATGGGGCTAAGACTCGGGTTAGGACAGTAGGAGGCGACTCTGAGCATTTTCCGGTTGTAATGGGGTTACACCAAGGTTCTGCGCTCAGTCCGTTCTTATTCGCCCTGGTGATGGACGCGTTAACACACCATATTCAAGGGGATGTGCCATGGTGCATGCTATTCGCCGATGACATAGTTCTGATTGATGAGTCGCGAGCTGGTGTTAACGAGAGGCTGGAGGTTTGGAGACAGGCTCTTGAGTCTAAGGGTTTCAAGCTGAGCAGGACGAAGACGGAATACCTGGAGTGTAAGTTCAGCGCTGAGCCAGGGGAAGAGGGCGTGGATGTGAGGCTTGATTGGCAGGTCATCCCGAGTAGAGACAGCTTCAAGTACCTTGGTTCGGTTATCCAGGGGGGAGGGGAGATCGACGAGGATATCATACACCGTATTGGGGTAGGATGGATGAAGTGGAGGTTAGCATCTGGAGTCCTGTGTGACAAGAGAGTGCCACCGATACTCAAAGGTAAGTTTTATAAAGCGGTGGTTAGACCGGCCATGATGTATGGGGCTGAGTGGTGGCCCGTCAAGAACTCACATATCCAGAAGATGAAAGTGGCAGAAATGAGGATGTTACGGTGGATGTGCGGGCACACTAGGATAGATAAAATTAGGAATGATGATATTCGGGAGAAGGTGCATGTGGCTCCCATTGATGACAAGATGCGGGAAGCGAGGCTTAGATGGTTCGGACATGTTCAGAGGAGAAGCCCAGATGCTCCGGTAAGGAGGTGTGAGCAACTAGTTGTGGATGGCACGAGAAGAGGTAGAGGGCGACCTAAAAAGTATTGGGGAGAGGTGATCAGGCAGGATATGGCGAAGCTCCAGATTTCCGAGGACATGACACTTGATAGGAAGATGTGGAGGTCGAGTATTAGGGTTGTAGATTAGGAGGTAGTTGAGTCGTGCCTTACTTCGTACTATTGTGGGACTAGCCATGTAGGGTTTTTGTCTAAGATAGCTATTGGAAATGTTGTGGCTTACTATTTCACTTTTCAGTGCATGTCCTATTTACTAGCTATCGCTTTTGCTTTGCATCTTTCTTCTAGATTTTATGGTGTTCCTATTTTTCTTATGATTGTTATGGTGATACTAATATTTACTAATATTGTCTCCCTTTGCTTTGCATCTTTCTTCTGGATTTCATGGTGTTCCTATTTATCCTATGATTGTTGTTGTGATACTAATATTGTTTCCTTTTTGTCATTTTGTCATTTTGTCTTTTTATTTTTTTTTAGCCGAGGGTCTTTCGGAAACAGCCTCTCTACTCCTTCGGGGTAGGGGTAAGGTCTGCGTACACACTACCCTCCCCAGACCCCATTAGTGGGATTTTACTGGGTTGTTGTTGTTGTTGTTTAGGGCATCTCCAAATTCTATGAAAATAGCTGGTAAATTAGTGAAATATAACCCTAGTTTCAGTAGGAATGATGATGACGATTTTGAAGATTTACCAGAATTTGGGTGCGATTTGGGGCATACAACCCCTAAATCTATTGAAGCAATGCAAAATACCCCTATTGAAGGAATGCAAAGTACCCTTGTTGATAGAAGGACTCGTTCACATAGCGGGACTCCCAACAATAGAGTAACGAGGTCACAAACTGCTCAGCATGTAGTTGTTAAAAAAGGCACAAGTTCAAAAAGAAAGATTAAATTGGTAGGAAAGGATGTTGTGAAGGATAAGGGTAAAGGTTCTAAAAGGAAGGCTAAAAGAGATGGAGATGATATTCCATCAAAAAAAAAAAATTCACGTTGATCAAAAATGTTCTAGCTCATCTGATTTGAAGGTATATCTAATGATATAAATCTTACTTGTGTGCGCTTAGTTTATTTTAGTATGTAGAAAATTTATCCAATATAGCAGTTATGTTCCAGATTTATATATAAAATGTATCTTTTTTTTATAATGTATACAATTTGTATCAAGTCAAAAAGTAATGTGCAATTTATATATAAAGTTTATCATCTATCCACATAGTGTATACGTAATGTTTAAAGTGCATATTTGTGGTTGTTATGAAGCTTATATATATTTATATTTTTGTATTGTCTGCAGCTTTGGGATTACTATGTTCCTTTGGGTGATCATTATAGTACTCGTATCAGTGTGCATACAAACTGCAGTATAGTGAAACATTTGAAAGATACTTTGGATGATCAGCAGATTGAGATGTTTAGAAGAACATGTTTTGGTTATTTTGTGGACTTGCCCGAATTTTTTATACTAAACCAACTTATCCATTCACTATTGCTTAGGGAAGTGGTGTCACCTAAAAATGATGAGTTATGGATTAAAGTGAATAACACCAAGTTGCGCTTTGGACTTGCAGAGTTTTGTATTATCACAGGTTTAAAATATAATGGTGATCCCAATAAGGATTATGAATCTATCCAGTAGAGTCGGTTGATGGAATTGTACTTTCCAAGCATGTCAAATGTGTCTAAGAAATTGTTAACTGCCTGTTTATTAAAAAAGATGTGGAAATCTGATGAGGACACATTAAAAATTACAGTATTATATTTCATTCATAGTTTCCTATTTTCTATTACGAATGATGATTTCATAACAAAGAATGATTTTCTGTTGGTTGAATCTGGTGATTTTGAGACTTTCCCTTGGGGAAAAATAGTTTTCAATGCTATGATGGAGTCAATGAAAAATAAGGTTCGTAGTAGGAGAGAGATGTACCGATATGGTGGTTTGCCTTTGGCATTTCAATGTTGATTTTATGAATGCTGCCCATATACTGGCAAAAACCTCGCTTACCGGATTGGAGATCTTGTGCCACACATACTAAACTGGACTGTAAAGAAGAAGGTGACATTCAAGAGGTTAAGGAAAGAATTTTTTTTCTTTTAAGTCGGGAGCAGGTAAAAAATATTTATGTTTAGTTTACAATATTTTGTAGCAATACATATGAATTTACTTATGATACATAAATTATATATTTCTGATACATAAATTATACATTTATGATACATATTTTATATATTTAATATACTTAATATCAATTAATTGTATGATGTGTAGTTTCTATAAGTAATATATTGGTTGTCTTTTATTTTTTTAAAAGTTTCATGATTGCTAATTTTTTTTTATTTGTAGTTGGTGTTTGGTAACATTGACCCAACAAATATTGAACAAACAAGGCTTGAATTGCATGATTTTGTCCCCGTGTATGAAGATCAAAATGCTGAAGTTAATCCATGAGATGATGTTGATGATTTCCAAGAGATGATGTTCATGATTTCAACACTCGACCTAAAAAAATGCTAAGAAGCACCCCAAAAATAAGCTAGAATCAAAACCTATAAACAATGAGAATGCAGATCCACAACCCAGTAACTTGAGTTCAAGCGAGAATGAGTTGAAACTTCTGAGAAGTGAAATCAACAAGGTACAGTTCTATTTTGGCTTTGAGTAGTTCTGACAACTTAATTTATATTCGGTTTCACTTTTTCTTTTATAGGTAAATGATAAGGTTTCGTATTTTGAGCAGTTAATAATTTTCTCATTTGAAAAGGTTTTTAAAGCTTTAGGTGAAGGCGGTGCTTCAAAGGTATTCTTATGACTATGCTTATTTGTTATTTTTCCCTGTTATTATAAGCTTTACAACTTTTTGTATATTTTTCTTAATCAGGGTGATAGAAAAGATGATGACCATTATGATAGTCATGGCCATCGTGATACTGGTGATATTCATAATGATTATTTTGGCGATAAGGAAGTTGCAGAGAATAATTTTGGTAGTGAGGAAGTTATGGAGAAAAATATTGGCAGTGAGGAAGTTGTAAAGAAAGAATTTGGCACTGAGGTAAGTCTAGAGCAAACTATTGATGTTATGAAGGGTGTGGTGAAGGATTCTATAAAAGCTAGTAAAAGTAGTGAAGGAGTTGGTGATTACGAAGCCAGGATTGAGGATGCCAAGCCTAAAATCACTGCAATCACCCAGAAATTTTGTGACAAAAATAATGTAGATGGTGATAGTGTAGTTAATGTTGCAGAAGTTTAGAAAAATACTGCTAATATGGGGAGTTTGGTGGAGGATTCTGTACAAGTTGTTGGTAAAAATAGTTGTGAGGAAGTTGGTGAGGACATTGGGTGGACTAGTGATGCTGAGGCTCAAATAACTACAATCACCCAAAAGTATTTCTGTAGCGACCCGGTCAGTCGTTTCGAGAGTTATAACTCCGTTTTCCCCATTTCTATTTCTTTTGTGTTATTCAGCTATATTATGTCATATCGGGTTAGTGGATTCGAGTCCGGAAGGAACTCGGAGTGAAATAAAACACTTAGTCTCATAATTGAAAAATTGAGTTAGAAAAGTGGACTGGATATGGAACTATGTGTAAATGACCTCGGATTTGAATTTTGATGATTCCAACAGCTCCGTATAGAGATTTTGGGCTTAGGCGCGTGTCCGGAATATATTTTGGAAGTCCGTAGAGGAATTAGGCTTGAAATACCGAAAGTTTTATTTTTGAGAAGTTTGACCGGGGGGTTGACTTTTTGATATCGGGGTCGGAATCTGATTCTGAAAATTGGAATACCTCTGTTATGTCATTTAGGACTTGTGTTCAAAATTTGAGGTCAATCGGACGTGATTTGATAGGTTCCGGAGTTGTTTGTAGAAATTAGAAATTTCAAAGTTCATTAGGCTTGAATTGGGGTGTAATTCATGGTTTTAGCGTTGTTTGAGGTGAATTGAGGATTCGACTAAGTTCGTATGATATTTTAGGACTTGTTGGTATATTTGGTTGAGGTCCCGAGGGCCTCGGGTGAGTTTCGTATGGTTAACAGATCAAATATTAAACTAGAACAGCTGCTGCAATTTCCTTTTGTTGGAAATTTCTTCTGCCCAGATGTAAGCCCAGATCGAGCTCAGGGTCTAGGGCCACGACCAAAGCCCAGATCGAGATCAGGGTCGAGGGCCATGATCGAAGCCATGACCGAGCCCAGAGTCTAGGGCCACGATCGAAGGCATGATCGAGCCCAGAGTTGAGGGCCACGATCGAAGGCATGATCGAGCCCAGAGTCGAGGGCCATGATCGAAGGCATGATCGAGCCCAGGGTCGAGGGTCACGGTCGAAGGCCGGGTTGAAGATATAATCGAGGTCCAGGACCGAGAACCAGGATTGAGGACCTCGATCGAAGGTCAAGATCGAGGCAGAACCGAGGATGTCTGGGCAGAATTATAAAAACGGGGACTTTGTCCCATTTGCCATTTTTGACAAATTGGAGCTTGAGGAGAGGCAATTTTTGATATATTTTCAAGGAAAACTTGATATAAGTCCCTTGTGATCATTTCTACTCCATAATATTGAATTATCATCGAATAATCCGACTAGATTACATGATTTTGAGGTGTAAATCGGAGATTGGAACTTAGAAATTTGGAAATAAGATTTGTAGATTTGAGGGTCGAGTTGTGGTCGGATTTTGGTAAAATTGGTATGGATAGACTCGTGGTTGAATGGGCTTTCGGATTTTATAACTTTTGTCGAGTTCCGAGACGTGGGCCTCACAGGCACTTTTTGAGCTAATTTCGGGTTTTGGTCTAATTTTGATGCTTTTCTTGTGGAATTCATTCCATTAACGTATATTGATGGTATTATACTGATTGTGAATAGATTTGGAGCATTTGGAGGCCGAGTCCAGAGGCAAGAGCATTGCGAGGTAGAGATTTGACCGGTTTGAGGTAAGTAACGATTGTAAATCTAGTCCTGAGGGTATGAAACCCCAGATTTCGTATCATTCTACTATTTTAAAGAGACGAACATGCTAGGTGACGGGCGTGTGGGCGTGCACTGTTGGGTATTTGCGACTTGGTCCGTCCCGTAGCAATTGTAAAGTTGCATACTTTTTTGAAACCATTAATACTTATATATTTTAGAAAGATTTTCTGTAAATTGGACTGAATGCCATGTTTGGGCCTTGCGCCAATGCTGTTTGGACCCTTAGGGGCTGTTTCTTATCATCCTATCATTGTTTTTGATTGAAAATCTATACTCAGTCATGTTTATACTTGTTTACCGCATAACTCCGTTTTATGACTCTATTTTGATGCATATAAATATTTTGGGCCGAATGCCATGTTTTACAGAAATGCTCGAGTGGCTTGATTTGTGAGGATGAGTGCTGATCGGGGCTACCTGCCTGCAGCATACTTTATTATTATGGCACGTGAGTTGTCCGTGCAGATTATAGCGCTTGGGCTAAAGGAGTCCCTCCGGAGTCTGTACACACCCCCAGTGAACGCAGGTACCTACTGAATACGAGCGCCGAGTGCCGAGTGCCGAGTGCTGAATGACTGGGAGGCAAGAGTAATTGTGAGGTATGCCCTAGTGGCAAGAGTGACTGTGAGGTTTGCCCGAGGGGCTGTTTATGATTTTATCATTTTTGCTCACCTTTGCATTGAGCCTTTGTTTGAAAAACTGTTGGAAAAATGTCTTTAAAATGATTTTTACTAGAACTGGGTTTAAACGAGATGTTTGATTCAAATCCTGATTTTTTAGAGCATGTGGTATTTTACTGAGATTTCCTGATATGAACGTTATATGCTTTATTGCTCGTCACTACTGCTCAGTCTTTATTTATTGTTGTTATTTACTGAGTTGGTGTACTCACGTTACTCCCTGCACCTTGTGTGCAGATCCAGGTGTAGCTGGACACGGTAGTGGTTATTGAGTGTTCTGGTTGCAGATTTTCTTGGAGATAGCAAGGTAGCTATTTGGCGATCGCAGCCCCGCTCTTCTCCCTCTTATCTTCCTCTAGTTGTATTTAGCTATTTTTTGGGCTGAGTTAGCCTTGATATTGTTAGACAGATTGTAGTATATGCTCATGAGTAGTGACACCCCGATGTCGGGCTTTTCTTTTCTGCACTTCTGCTTTTTTTTGATTTGAACTCTTTAAATGAAGGTTTATGTTAAATAACCCTGAAATGTTCTTTAAAATGAAAATATCGGTTTGTTTTGGAAATGAGTCGGCTTGCCTAGTTCCATGATAGGCGCCATCACGACAAGGGTTAGTTTTGGGTCGTGACAGATTGGTATCAGAGCCTAGGTTACATAGGTCTCATGAGTCATGAGCGGATTTAGTAGAGTCTTGCGGATCGGTACGGAGACGTCTGTACTTATCTTCAGGAGGCTGCAGATCCTTTAGGAAACTTCACATTCTTGGATTTTTGTCTTGCGAATTTGTTGATTCTTGTAATTAAACATCTGTTATTTCATTCTCTCACAGATGGTGAGGACTCGTACTACCGGTCAGGAGGGCCAGCCACCAGTACCACAAGCCAGGGCCGCGAGAGGCCGAGGCCGCGGCATAGGTGGTGGTAGGGGCAGAGGTGCAACCCGTACAACAGTTGGGGCAATACTTACAGATCCACCGGTTGTCCCAGATCAGGACCAAGTTCCAGTTGTTAATGCACCAGCTCAGGCACCACCTATGCCTATTGTGATTCCAGGCCTTCAGGAGGCCCTAGCTCAGATTCTGACAGCGTGTACTGGCCTTGCTCAGGCGGTCTCTATTTTGACGGCCGCAACCACTTCTCAGGCCAGGGGAGGCAATCAGACTCCTGTCGCTCGCACATTCGAGCAGGTTATTCAGGGACTTCAGACACCAGAGCTACCACCAGCCCAGCCGGTTGCTATTTCTCAGGATTATATGGTTCCTGCTATGCCTGAGGATGCTCAGCGCAGGTTGGAGAGGTTTGGGAGACTTCAGCCACCACCTTTCAGTGGCACAGAGAGAGAGGATGCTCAGGACTTTCTGGACAGGTGTCAGAGGATACTCCGTACTGCTGGTATTTTGGAGACTTATGGGGTCTCATTCACTACCTTTCAGTTTTCTGGGGCTGCACTCAGATGGTGGGAGACTTACGAGAGGCGTAGGCCTGTTGGCGCAGCACCCCTGACTTGGCAGCAGTTCTTCGTAGTCTTTTTGGAGAAGTTCGTGCCTCGATCCCGCAGAGAGGAGCTGTGTAGACAGTTTGAGTAGCTCCACCAGAGTGATATGTCTGTGACACAGTATGAGATGCGGTTCTCCGAGTTGGCCCGTCATGCTATCTAGTTGGTTCCCACGGACAGAGAGAGGATCATGAGGTTTATTGATGGCCTCACTTATCAGCTACAGTTGCTCATGACCAGGGAGCGGGTTTCGGGTGCTACCTTTGATGAGGTTGTCGACATTGCTCGGCAGATTGAGATGGTTCATGGTTAGGAGAGGGTTGAGCGGGAGGCCAAGATGACTCGTGGTCAGGATGGATTCAGCAGTGTCGTCATTTCAGACAGGCTCAGTCAGCTCGGCCATTTCATCGGGGTACATCATCTAGCCATGGTTCTCACAGTTCTCATCAGGGCCACTCATCACTTAGTTCCCTTCCAGTTCAGAGTTCGTCCCGTGCTCCACCTGTTCAGGGCTCTTCCATGCCAGTTTCTTCTACTAGTCATCCCGGTGCTAGGGGTTCCCTTTAGTTTCCGCCGCCAGCACCAGGGAGTTGTTTTGAGTGTGGGGAGCTTGGGCATATGTTGAGGCAGTGTCCTCGTCGTCATGGAGGTCTATCTCAGCAGAGGAGTCAGCCTTCGACTATAGCACCAGCTACATCACCACCCGCCCATTCAGCTCGGGGTGGAGGTCAGTCAGCTAGGGGTCGCCCTAGAGGGGGAGGCAGATCAGGGGGTGGTCAGGCCCGTTTCTATGCTCTCCCTGCCAGACCAGATGCTATTGCTTCAGACTCTGTGATTACAGGTATTGTCTCAGTTTTTCATAGAGATGCCTCACTATTATTTGACCCTGGTTCCACGTATTCATATGTTTTCTCGTATTTCGCCCATTTTCTGGATATGCCCCGTGAGTCCTTAGTTTCATCTGTACATGTATCTACTCCTGTAGGCGATACTATTAATGTGGACCGCGTATATCGGTCATGTATGGTGACTATTGGGGGTCTGGAGACCCGAGTAGATCTATTGTTGCTCAGTATGGTTGACTTTGATGTGATATTGGGTATGGATTGGTTATCTCCATGTCATGCTGTTCTAGATTGTCAGGCTAAGACGGTGACGTTGGCTATGCCGGGAATTCCGAGGGTTGAGTGGAGCAGTTCTGTAGATTATGTACCAAGTAGGGTGATTTCATATTTGAAGGCTCAGCGCATGGTTGAGAAGGGTTGCCTATCTTATTTGTCTTTTGTGAGGGATGTTAGTGCAGAGACTCCTATCATTGATTCTGTTCTAGTGGTACGTGATTTTCCGGATGTGTTTCCTGCAGACCTACCGGGCATGCCGCCTGATAGGGATATTGACTTTGGTATTGATTTGGTGCCGGGCACTCAGCCCATTTCTATTCCACCGTATCGTATGGCACCGGCGAAGTTGAAGGAATTGAAAGAACAGCTTCAGGAACTCCTTGATAAGGGGTTTATTCGGCCTAGTGTTTCACCTTGGGGTGCACCAATTCTATTTGTGAAAAAGAAGGATGGTTCCATAAGAATGTGTATTGATTACAAGCAGTTGAACAAGGTCACAGTCAAAAATAAATATCATTTGCCTCGTATTAATGATTTATTCGACCAGCTTCAGGGAGCGAGGGTGTTCTCCAAGATTGATTTGAGGTCCGGTTATCACCAGCTAAAGATTCGGGATTCAGATATTCTCAAGATAGCTTTCAGAACCCGATATGGCCATTATGAGTTCTTGGTGATGTCTTTTTGGCTGAACCAATGCCCTAGCAGTGTTCATGCATATGATGAACAGTGTATTCCAACCCTATTTGGACTAATTCGTCGTTGTATTCATTGACGACATCCTGGTGTACTCTCGTAGCCAGGAAAAGCACGCTTAGCATTTGAGGGTTGTATTGCAGAGATAAAGGGAGGAGAAACTTTATGCAAAGTTCTCTAAATGTGAGTTTTGGCTCAGTTTAGTAGCATTTTTGGGGCACGTGGTGTCCATTGAGGGTATTCAGGTGGATCTGAAGAAGATAAAGGCGGTGCAGAGTTGGCCCAGACCGTTCTCAGCCACGGAGATTAGGAGCATTCTTGGTTTGGTGGGTTACTACCGCCGCTTTGTGGAGGGATTTTCATCTATTGCATCGCCCTTGACCAAATTGACCCAAAAGGGTGCTCGATTCAGGTGGTCGGATGAATGTGAGGAGAGCTTTCAGAAGCTCTAAACTGCTTTGACCACAGCTCCAGTGTTAGTTCTGCCATCAACTTTAGGTTCTTACACCATGTATTGTGATGCCTCGAGGATAGGCATTGGTTGTGTTATGATGCAGGAGGGTAGGGTGATTGCCTATGCCTCGCGCCAGTTGAAGACCCATGAGAAGAACTATCCTATACATGATCTTGAGTTAGCAGCCATTGTTCACGCCTTGAAGATTTGGCGTCATTATTTGTATGGGGTTCATTGTGAGATCTATACTAATCACCAGAGTCTGCAGTATCTGTTAAAGCAGAAGGATCTTAATTTGCGTCATCGGAGATGGTTGGAGCTTCTTAAGGACTATGATATCACTATTTTATACCATCCGGGGAAGGCCAATGTGGTGGCCGATGCTTTGAGTCGCCGGGCAGAGAGTTTGGGGAGTTTAGCATATCTTCCAGCAGCAGAGAGACCTTTGGCATTAGATGTTCAGACCTTAGCAGGCTAGCTTGTCAGATTGGATATTTCAGAGCCTAGTCGGGTATTGGCTCGTGTGGTCTCCAGGTCTTCTCTTTATGACCGTATCAGGGGGTGTCCATATGATGAACCTCACTTGCTCATTCTTCAGGATAGGGTTCGGAGAGGTGATGCTAGGGATGTGACTATTGGTGATGACGGGGTGCTGAGTATGCAGGGCCGGATATGTGTGCCTAATGTAGATGGGCTTCGAGAGCTGATTCGTGAGGAGGCCCACAACTCGCGGTATTCCATCCATCCGGGTGTCGCGAACATGTACCAGGATTTGAGGCAGCACTATTGGTGGAGGCGGATGAAGAAGGATATAGTTGGGTTTGTGGCTCGGTGTCTAAACTGTCAGCAGGTTAAGTATGAGCATCAAAGACCGGGTGGCTTGCTTCAGAGGTTAGAGATCCCAGAGTGGAAGTGGGAGCGGATCACTATGGACTTTGTAGTTGGACTCCCACGGACTTCGAGGAAGTTCGACGCTATTTGGGTTATTGTGGATCAGTTGACCAAGTCCGCGCACTTCATTCCATTTGGCACTACTTACTCTTCCGAGCGGTTGACTGAAATTTACATTCGAGAGATCGTCCGCCTGCATGGTGTCCCAGTTTTCATCATATCAGATAGGGGTACTTAGTTCACATTGCAGTTTAAGAGGGCCGTGCAGCGAGAGTTGGGTACTCAGGTTGAGTTAAGCACAGCTTTTCACCCTCAGACGGATGGGCAGTCCGAGCGCACTATTCAGATATTGGAGGACATGTTGAGTGCTTGTGTCATTGACTTTGGGGGTTCATGGGACCAGTTTTTGCCACTCGCGGAGTTTGCATATAACAACAGTTATCGGTCGAGCATTCAGATGGCTCCGTACGAGGCTTTGTATGGGAGGATGTGTAGATCTCCGTTTGGATGGTTTGAGCCGGGTGAGGCTAGGCTCTTAGGTACAGACTTGGTCCAGGATGCATTAGATAAGGTGAAATTGATTCAGGAGCGGCTTCGCACGGTGCAGTCTAGCCAGAAGAGCTACGCGGATAGGAAGGTCCGTGATGTGCCTTTTATGGTTGGGGAGAAGGTTTTGCTGAAGGTATCACCCGTGAAGGGTGTTATGAGGTTTGGGAAGAGGGGCAAGTTTAGCCCCCGTTTCATTGGGCCTTTTGAGGTGCTTCAGAGGATAGGAGAGGTGGCTTATAAGCTTGCCTTGCCACCCAGCTTGTCGAGTGTGCATCCAGTGTTTCATATTTCCATGCTCCGGAACTATATTGGAGATCCGTCCCATGTTTTGGATTTCAGCACGGTTCAGTTGGAGGGTGATATGACTTATGATGTGGAGTCAGTGGCTATTTTGGATCGGCAGGTTCGAAGGTTGAGGTCAAAGGATATAGCTTCAGTGAAGGTGCAATGGAGAGGTCAGCCTGTGGAGGAGGCCAGTTGGGAGACCGAGCAGGAGATGCGGAGCAGATATCCACGCCTATTCGAGACTCCAGGTATGTTTCTAGACGTATTCGAGGACGAACGAATATTTAAGAGGGGGAGGATGTAACGACCCGGTCGGTCGTTTCGAGAGTTATAACCCCGTTTACCCCATTTCTACTTCTTTTTGTATTATTTAGCTATATTATGTTATATCCAGTTAGTGGGTTCGAGTCCGGAAGGAACTCGGAGTGAAATGAGACACTTAGTCTCATAATTGAAAATTTGAGTTAGGAAAGTGGACCGGATATGGACCTATGTGTAAACGACCTCGGATTTGAATTTTAATGATTCCAATAGCTCTGTATGGTGATTTTCCGGATGTGTCTCCTGCAGACCTACCGGTCATGCCGCCTGACAGGGATATTAACTTTGGTATTGATTTGGTGCCGGGCACTCAGCCCATTTCTATTCCACTGTATCGTATGGCACCGGCGGAGTTGAAGGAATTGAAAGAACAGCTTCAAGAAACTCCTTGATAAAGGGTTTATTCGGCCTAGTGTGTCACCTTGGGGTGCACCGGTTCTATTTGTGAAAAAGAAAGATGGTTCCATGAGAATGTGTATTGATTACAGGCAGTTGAACAAGGTCACAGTCAAGAACAAGTATCCTTTGCCTCGTATTGATGATTTATTCGACCAGCTTCAGGGAGAGAGGGTGTTCTCCAAGATTGATTTGAGGTCCGGTTATCACCAGCTGAAGATTCGGGATTCAAATATTCTCAAGACAGCTTTCAGAACCCGATATGGCCATTATGAGTTCTTGGTGATGTCTTTTGGGCTGACCAATGCCCCAGCAGCGTTCATGCATCTGATAAACAGTGTAGTCCAACCCTATTTGGACTCATTCATCGTTATATTCATTGACGACATCCTGGGGTACTCTCGTAGCCAAGAAGAGCACGCTTAGCATTTGAGGGTTGTATTGCAGAGATTGAGGGAGGAGAAACTTTATGCAAAGTTCTCTAAATGTGAGTTTTGGCTCAGTTCAGTAGCATTCTTGGGGCACGTGGTGTCCAGTGAGGATATTCAGGTGGATCCGAAGAAGATAAAGGCGGTGCAGAGTTGGCCCAGACCGTCCTCAGCCACGGAGATTAGTAGCTTTCTTGGTTTGGCGGGTTACTACCGTCGCTTTGTGGAGGGATTTTCAACTATTGCATCGCCCTTGAAAAAATTAACCCAAAAGAGTCCTCCATTCAGGTGGTCGGATAAATGTGAGGAAAGCTTTCAGAAGCTCAAGACTGCTTTGACCACAACTCCAGTGTTAGTTCTGCCATCAGCTTCAGGTTCTTACACCATGTATTATGATGCCTCGAGGATAGGCATTGGTTGTGTTATGATGCAGGAGGGTAGGGTGATTGCCTATGCCTCACGCCAGTTGAATACCCATGGGAAGAACTATCCTATCCATGATCTTGAGTTAGCAGCCATTGTTCACGCCTTAAAGATTTGGCAT
This sequence comes from Nicotiana tabacum, assembly GCF_000715075.1. Lineage (NCBI taxonomy): Eukaryota > Viridiplantae > Streptophyta > Magnoliopsida > Solanales > Solanaceae > Nicotiana > Nicotiana tabacum. The sequence continues at coordinate 145,009,386 of NC_134096.1, read as the reverse complement.
CATTATTTGTATGGGGTTCATTGTGAGATCTATACTGATCACCGGAGTCTGCAGTATCTGTTAAAGCAGAAGGATCTTAATTTGCATCAGCGGAGATGGTTGGAGCTTCTTAAGGACTATGATATCACTATTTTATACCATCCGGGGAAGGCCACTGTGGTGGCTGATGCTTTGAGTCGTCTGGCAGAGAGTTTGGGGAGTTTAGCATATCTTCCAGCAGCAGGGAGACCTTTGGCATTAGATGTTCAGACCTTAGCAGGCCAGCTTGTCAGATTGGATATTTCGGAGCCTAGTCGGGTATTGGCTTGTGTGGTCTCCAGGTCTTCTCTTTATGACCGTATCAGGGGCGTCAGTATGATGACCCTCACTTGCTCGTTCTTCAGGACAGGGTTTGGAGAGGTGATGCTAGGGATGTGACTATTGGTGATGACAGGGTGCTGAGTATGCAGGGCCGGATATGTGTGCCTAATGTAGATGGGCTTCGAGAGCTGATTCTTGAGGAGGCCCACAACTCACGGTATTCCATCCATCCGGGTGCCGCGAATATGTACCAGGATTTGAGGCAGCACTGTTGGTGGAGGCGGATGAAGAAGGATATAGTTGGGTTTGTGGCTCGGTGTCTAAACTGTCAGCAGGTTAAGTATGAGCATCAGAGACCGGGTGGCTTGCTTCGGAGGTTAGAGATCCCAGAGTGGAAGTGGGAGCGTATCACTATGGACTTTGTAGTTGGGCTCCTACGGACTTCGAGGAAGTTCAACGCTATTTAGGTTATTGTGGATCGACTGACCAAGTCCGCGCACTTCATTCCATTTGGTACTACTTACTCTTCAGAGCGGTTGACTGAAATTTACATCCGATAGATCGTCTGCCTGCATGGTGTCCCAGTTTCCATCATTTCAGATAGGGGTACTCAGTTCACATCTTAGTTCTGGAGGGCTGTGCAGCGAGAGTTGGGTACTAAGGTTGAGTTAAGCACAACTTTTCACCCTCAGACGGACGGGCAGTCCGAGTACACTATTCAGATATTGGAGTACATGTTGCGTGCTTGTGTCATTGACTTTGGGGGTTCATGGGACCAGTTTCTGCCACTCACAGAGTTTGCATATAACAACAGTTATCAGTCGAGCATTCAGATGGCTCCGTACGAGGCTTTGTATGGGAGGAGGTGTAGATCTCCGATTGGATGGTTTGAGCCGGGTGAGGCTAGGCTCTTAGGTACAGACTTGATCCAGGATGCATTAGATAAGGTGAAATTAATTCAGGAGCGGCTTCGCATGGCGCAGTCTAGGCAGAAGTGCTACGCGGATAGGAAGGTCTGTGATGTATATTTTATGGTTGGGGAGAAGGTTTTGCTGAAGGTATCACCCGTGAAGGGTGTTATGAGGTTTGGGAAGAGGGGCAAGTTGAGCCCCCGCTTCATTAGGCCTTTTGAGGTGCTTCAGAGGATAGGAGAGGTGGCTTATAAGCTTGCCTTGCCACCCAGATTGTCGAGTGTGCATCAAATATTTCATGTTTCCATGCTCTGGAAGTATATTGGAGATCCGTCCCATGTTTTGGATTTCAGCATGGTTCAGTTGGAGGGTGCTATGACTTATAATGTGGAGTCGGTGGCTATTTTGGATCGGCAGGTTCGAAGGTTGAGGTCAAAGGATATAGATTCAGTGAAGGTGCAATGGAAAGGTCAGCCTGTGGAGGAGGCCACCTGGGAGACCGATCAGGAGATGTGGAGCAGATATCTACGCCTATTCGAGACTCCAGGTATGTTTCTAGACCCATTCGAGGACGAATGGATATTTAAGAGAGGGAGGATGTAATGACCCGGTCGGTTGTTTCGAGAGTTATAACCCCGTTTTCCCCATTTTTACTTCTCTTTGTGTTATTCAGCTATATTATGTTATATCGGGTTAGTGGGTTCTAGTCCGGAAGGAACTCGGAGTGAAATGAGACACTTAGTCTCATAATTGAAAAATTGAGTTAGAAAAGTGGACCGGATATGGACCTATGTGTAAACGACCTCGGATTTGAATTTTGATGATTTCAATAGCTCCGTATGGTAATTTTCTGGATGTGTTTCCTGCAGACCTACCGGGCATGCCGCCTGACAGGGATATTGACTTTGGTATTGATTTGGTGTCGGGCACTCAGCCCATTTCTATTCCACCGTATCGTATGGCATCGGCGGAGTTGAAGGAATTGACAGAACAGCTTCAGGAACTCCTTGATAAGGGGTTTATTCGGCCTAGTGTTTCACCTTGGGGTGCACCAGTTCTATTTGTGAAAAAGAAGGATGGTTCCATAAGAATGTGTATTGATTACAGGCAGTTGAACAAGGTCACAGTCAAAAATAAATATCCTTTGCCTCGTATTGATGATTTATTCGACCAGCTTCAGGGAGAGAGGGTGTTCTCCAAGATTGATTTGAGGTCCGGTTATCACCAGCTGAAGATTCGGGATTCAGATATTCTCAAGACAGCTTTCAGAACCCGATATGGCCATTATGAGTTCTTGGTGATATCTTTTGGGCTGACCAATGCCCCAGCAGCGTTCATGCATCTGATGAACAGTGTAATCCAGCCCAATTTGGACTCATTCGTCGTTGTATTCATTGACGACATCCTAGTGTACTCTAGTAGCCAGGAAGAGCACGCTTAACATTTGAGGGTTGTATTGCATAGATTGAGGGAGTAGAAACTTTATGCAAAGTTCTCTAAATGTGAGTTTTAGCTCAGTTCAGTAGCATTCTTGGGGCACGTGGTGTCCAGTGAGGATATTCAGGTGGATCCGAAGAAGATAAAGGCGGTGCAGAGTTGGCCCAGACCGTCCTTAGCCATGGACATTAGGAGCTTTCTTGGTTTGGAGGGTTACTACCGTCGCTTTGTGGAGGGATTTTCATCTATTGCATCGCCCTTGACCAAATTGACCCAAAAGGGTGCTCCATTCAGGTGGTCGGATGAATGTGAAGAGAGCTTTCAGAAGCTCAAGACTGCTTTGACCACAGTTCCAGTGTTAGTTCTGCCATCAGCTTCAGGTTCTTACACCGTGTATTGTGATGCCTCGAGGATAGGCATTGGTTGTGTTATGATGTAGGAGGGTAGGGTGATTGCCTATGCCTCGCGCCAGTTGAATACCCATGAGAAGAACTATCCTATCCATGATCTTGAGTTAGCAGCCATTGTTCAGGCCTTGAAGATTTGGCGTCATTATTTGTATGGGGTTCATTATGAGATCTATACTGATCACCGGAGTCTGCAGTATCTGTTAAAGCAGAAGGATCTTAATTTGCATTAGCAGAGATGGTTGGAGCTTCTTAAGGACTATGATATCACTATTTTATACCATCCGGGGAAGGCCAATGTGGTGGCCGATGCTTTGAGTCGCCGGGCAGAGAGTTTGGGGAATTTAGCATATCTTCCAGCAGCAGGGAGACCTTTGGCATTAGATGTTCATACCTTAGCAGGCCAGCTTGTCAGATTGGATATTTTGGAGCCTAGTCGGGTATTGGCTTGTGTGGTCTCCAGGTCTTCTCTTTATGACCGTATCAGGGGGCGTCAGTATGATGACCCTCACTTGCTCGTTCTTCAGGACAGGGTTCGGAGAGGTGATGCTAGGGATGTGACTATTGGTGATGACGGGGTGCTGAGTATGCAGGGCCGGATATGTGTGCCTAATGTAGATGGGCTTCGAGATCTGATTCTTGAGGAGGCCCACAGCTCGCGGTATTCCATCCATCTGGGTGCTGCGAATATGTACCAGGATTTGAGGCAGCACTGTTAGTGGAGGCGGATGAAGAAGGATATAGTTGGGTTTGTGGCTCGGTGTCTAAACTGTCAGCAGGTTAAGTATGAGCATCAGAGACCGGGTGGCTTGCTTCAGAGGTTAGAGATCCCAGAGTGAAAGTGGGAGCGAATCACTATGGACTTTGTAGTTGGGCTCCCACGGACTTCGAGGAAGTTCGACGCTATTTGAGTTATTGTGGATCGGCTGACCAAGTCTGCGCACTTTATTCCATTTGGTACTACTTACTCTTCAGAGCGGTTGACTGAAATTTACATCCGAGAGATCGTCCGCCTGCATGGTGTCCCAGTTTCCATCATTTCAGATAGGGGTACTCAGTTCACATTGCAGTTTTGGAGGGCCGTGCAGCGAGAGTTGGGTACTCAGGTTAAGTTAAGCACAGCTTTTCACCCTCAGATGGACGGGTTGTCCGAGCGCACTATTCAGATATTGGAGGACATGTTGCGTGCTTGTATCATTGACTTTGGGGATTCATGGGACCAGTTTCTGCCACTCGCGGAGTTTGCATATAACAACAGTTATGAGTCGAGCATTCAGATGGCTCCGTACGAGGCTTTGTATGGGAGGAGGTGTAGATCTTTGGTTGGATGGTTTGAGCCGGGTGAGGCTAGGCTCTTAGGTACAGACTTGGTCTAGGATGCATTAGATAAGGTGAAATTGATTCAGGAGCGGCTTCGCACGGTGCAGTCTAGGCAGAAGAGCTACGCGGATAGGAAGGTCTGTGATGTGTCTTTTATGGTTGGGGAGAAGGTTTTGCTGATGGTATCACCCGTGAAGGGTGTTATGAGGTTTGGGAAGAGGGGCAAGTTGAGCCCCCGGTTCATTGGGCCTTTTGAGGTGCTTCAGAGGATAGGAGAGGTGGCTTATAAGCTTGCCTTGCCACCCAGCTTCTCGAGTGTGCATCCAGTGTTTCATGTTTCCATGCTCTGGAAGTATATTGGAGATCCGTCCCATGTTTTGGATTTCAGCACGGTTTAGTTGGAGGGTGATATGACTTATGATGTGGAGTCAGTGGCTATTTTGGATCGGCAGGTTCGAAGGTTGAGGTCAAAGGATATAGATTCAGTGAAGGTGCAATGGAGAGGTCAGCCTGTGGAGGAGGCCACCTGGGAGACCGAGCGGGAGATGCGGAGTAGATATCCATGCCTATTCGAGACTCCAGATATGTTTCTAGACCCATTCGAGGACGAACGGATATTTAAGAGAGGGAGGATGTAACGACCCGGTCGGTCGTTTCGAGAGTTATAACCCCGTTTTCCCCATTTCTACTTCTTTTTGTTTTATTCAGCTATATTATGTTATATCGGGTTAGTGGGTTCGAGTCCAGAAGGAACTCGGAGTGAAATAAGACACTTAGTCTCATAATTGAAAATTTGAGTTAGAAAAGTGGACCGGATATGGACCTATGTGTAAACGACCTTGGATTTAAATTTTGATGATTCCAATAGCTCCGTATGGTGATTTTGGGCTTAGGTGCGTGTCCGGAATATTTTTTGGAAGTCCGTAGAGGAATTAGGCTTGAAATGCCGAAAGTTTTATTTTTGAGAAGTTTGATCGGGAGGTTGACTTTTTGATATCGGGGTCGGAATCCGATTCTGAAAATTGAAATACCTATGTTATGTCATTTTGGACTTGTGTGCAAAATTTGAGGTCAATCGGACGTGATTTGATAGGTTCCGGAGTTGTTTGTAGAAATTAGAAATTTCAAAGTTTATTAGGCTTGAATTGGGGTGTAATTCATGATTTTAGCGTTGTTTGAGGTGAATTGAGGATTCGACTAAGTTCGTATGATGGTTTAGGACTTGTTGGTATATTTGGTTGAGGTCCCGTGTGCCTCGGGTGAGTTTCGGATGGTTAACGGATCAAAAATTGAACTAGAAGAGCTGTTGCAATTTCCTTCTGTTGGAAATTGCTTCTGCCCGGATGTAAGCCCAAATCGAGCTCAGGGTCGAGGGCCACGACCGAAGTTCAGATCGAGCTCAGGGTCGAGGGCCACGATCAAAGCCATGACCGATCCCAGAGTCGAGGGCCACGATCGAAGGCATGATCGAGCCCAGAGTCGAGGGCCACGATCGAAGGCATGATCGAGCCCAGAGTCGAGGGCCACGATCGAAGGCATGATCGAGCCCAGAGTCGAGGGCCACGATCGAAGGCATGATCGAGCCCAGGGTCGAGGGTCACGGTCGAAGGCCGGGTCGAAGACATAATCGAGGGCCAGGATCGAGAACCAGGATCGAGGACCTCGATCGAAGGCCAAGATCGAGGCAGAACCGAGGATGTCTGGGCAGAATTATAAAAATGGGGACTTCGACCCATTTGCCATTTTTGACAAATTGGAGCTTGAGGAGAGGCGATTTTTGATATATTTTCAAGGAAAACTTGAGGTAAGTTCCTTGTGATCATTTCTACTCCATAATATTGAATTATCATCGAATAATCCGACTAGATTACATGATTTTGAGGTGTAAATCGGAGATTGGAACTTAGAAATTTGGAAATAAGATTTGTAGATTTGAGGGTCGAGTTGAGGTCGTATTTTGGTAAAATTGGTATGGGTAGACTCGTGGTTGAATGAGCTTTCAGATTTTGTAACTTTTATCGAGTTCCGAGATGTGGCCCCCACAGGCGATGTTTGAGCCAATTTCGGGTTTTGGTCTAATTTTGAAGCTTTTCTTGTGGATTTCATTCCATTAGCGTATATTGATGGTATTATACTGATTGTGAATTGATTTGGAGCATTTGGAGGCCGAGTCCAGAGGCAAGAGCATTGCGGGGTAGAGATTTGACCGGTTTGAGGTAAGTAACGATTGTAAATCTAGTCTTGAGGGTAAGAAACCTCGAATTTCATATCATTCTACTATTTTGAAGTGACGCACATGCTAGGTGACGGGTGTGTGGGCGTGCACTGTTGGGAATTTGCGACTTGGTCCGTCCCGTAGCAACTGTAAAGTTGCATACTTTGTTGAAACCATTGATACTTATATGTTTTAGATAGATTTTCTGTAAATTGGGCTGAATGCCATGTTTGGGCCTTGCGCCAATGCTGTTTGGACCCTTAGGGGATGTTTCTTATCATCCTCTCACTGATTTCGATTGAAAATCTATACTCAGTCATGTTTATACTTGTTTACTGCATAACTCAGTTTTATGACTCTATTTTGATGCATATAAATGTTTTGGGCCGAATGCCCTGTTTTACTGAAATGCCCGAGTGGCTTGATTTGTGAGGATGAGTGTGGATCGGGGCTGCCCACCTGCAGCATACTTTATTATTATGGCACGTGATTTGTCCGTGCAGATTATAGCGTTTGGGCTGAAGGAGCCCCTCCAGAGTTTGTACACATCCCCTGTGAGCGCAGGTACCTACTGAGTGCGAGTGCCGAGTGCCGGGTGCTGAGTGACTGGGAGGCAAGAGTGATTGTGAGGTATGCCCGAGTGGCAAGAGTGACTGTGAGGTTTGCCCGAGGGGCTGTTTATGATTTCATGATTTTTGCTCACCTTTGCATTGAGCCTTTGTTTGAAAAACTGTTGGAAAAATGTCTTTAAAATGATTTTTACTGGAACTGGGTTTAAACGAGATGTTTGATTCAAATCCTAATTTTTTTAGAGCATGTGGTATTTTACTGAGATTTTCTAATATGAACGTTATATGCTTTATTGCTTGTCACTACTGCTCAATCTTTATTTATTGTTGTTACTTACTGAGTTGGTGTACTCACGTTACTCCCTGCACCTTGTGTGCAGATCCAGGTGTAGCTGGACACGGTAGCGGTTATTGAGTGTTCTGGTTGCAGATTTTCTTGGAGATAGCAAGGTAGTTGTTTGGCGATCGCAGCTCTTGCTCTTCTCCCTCTTATCTTCCTCTAGTTGTATTTAGCTATTTTCTGGACTGAGTTAGCCTTGATATTGTTAGACAGATTGTAGTATATGCTCATGACTAGTGACACCCCGATGTCGGGCTTTTTTTTTCGCACTTCTATTTTTCTTTGATTTGAACTCTTTAAATGAAAGTTTATGTTAAATAACCTTGAAATTTTCTTTAAAATAAAAATATCGGTTTGTTTTGGAAATGAGTCGGCTTGCCTAGTTCCACGATAGGCGCCATTACGACAGGGGTTAGTTTTGGGTCGTGACAATTTCGATCAAAATATTGTACATGGTGATTGTTTAGGAGTGGAGAAAAATGTTGCTACTATGCAGGAAGATCGTATAGTTGTTGTTGATCATGACACACCTGAATTGATCCCTAGAGAAAGGAAACCAGCAGGAGTCATGAAGTCACCATTCAGGAACACATTTGACTTTGGTGGCACCATCCAAGTTGCTCAAAATAAGCCAACTAAGTCAAAGAAGCCAAATAAGTCCATCTTCACTATAAAGTATCATTTTCAGAAAAATGTTGACAATCCTGTTGATTTCAGAATATTGTGTAAGTGGAACATTTTCATCAATAGAAGCTTAAGGACTAATGCTCCGTAAGTTTTATGTTTCAGTTTTTTCTTTTTCTTTTTTCCTTGTTTATTTTTCGTGTTATGAACCATATCTTTTTATCGTGATTTATTAGGGGCGGTGTTTATACAGAGATTAGTAATAAGCTAAATAAAATCTTTGAATTTGGAGTTGATGATATTGGAGGAAAAAAAAAAGTTCTTCACATTTGCATATCCCGGCCTACCCCTGTATGATTCAGTAAGTCAACACTATAATGGTTCTTCATATTTTCAGCATATTGATGTTAATTTGTTAGCATAAATGTCATTTCTTTTCTTTTATCCATATTGTAATTACATATAGATTTTATATATAATAAAATGAGAAATGGGACTCGGCAACCCTTGGATAGTAGGCAGAAGAAATGACTAGAACAATAATGGCAATAGAAAATATAGTATCAACTTGGAGAGTACCTTTTATGTATATTTGTAGTATCTTCTGTAAAATATATAATCGGTTTATACATAAAATATACATTGTTGTTTTCTCATAATGTAATTTTCTGACTATGTATGTTTATTCTTCATATTTTAGCATATTGATGTTATTTTTTACTATTTGAGAAAGAAAGGGAAGTACGGTGTTGATGTTCCAGTAAGATTCATAACTACCGACTGTTGATTTAACTACTTGATTTTGAATTTTTACAAGGAATATTTGGAGAAAAATAGAGACATGAATTTGATTACTGAAACAAATCCAATTGCTGAGTATATACTTAGGTATTTTTTAAGATGTACTGTTCCTTGGTGTACTGTTGATGAAGTCCTTTTCCCTATAAATCTGTCTGATAAGTGGCACTGGATATTAGCGAGACTATCATTCAAAGATCTATGCATTTATGTATACGATTCCATGAGTGGCGCGCGGCAAAATAGTGCAGTGCAGAGATCAATTGAGCCATACTCAGTATTGGTTTTTGGGACACGAAGGAGAATCATATGGGAATTTCCGCCATTGATCCTTTTGAGATTCATGTCGTTGATGGGTTGCCAACGCAAGATAACACATAAATTATATTTCTGATTCTTAATTTATTTTTGTACATGAGTTCCTATTTGGATATTATACTAACTTATTCAACGTTTATGTGCGACCTTGTATGTAGTGACTGTAGTATTTATGTTATTGCATTCGCTGAGTGAATCATTCAAGGCAGCAATATTCCTAAAGCTATTGATATTGATGGGCGGAACCGATATAGTATATTGTTATGGAATTATGGAGTAAAGAAATAAAGAGCACATGTTGTTAGTGATAACGAGTCTACTGGTAGATTGAAGGATCTGACATAAAAGGATAACAAGAAAAAGGGCAAGTCGCATGCCGTTGGTGATGACAAGGATTTGAAGGATAACAAGAAAAAGGGCAAGACACATGTCGTTGGTGATGACGAGACATTGAAGGATATCAAGAAAAATGGTAAGTTGTAGGGAAAGATGAAGTAGTCTGGGATAGTTTAGCGGAAAATTGACATGTAGTTTTAAGATGAAGTAGTTTGGTTCTGATATTGTCTTATGATTGGATACAGTTGCATACCTATATCACGTTTTATGCTTTTTATTGGGATATATTTTTGAACAATATATTTGAAATGCTAATGTTGAATATTACTTTTAATTGCAACTTGTTTGTTTTCAGTTAATAGTGAAATTTTGAAAGTTTCAGATTTTGTGTAATTTTGGCTTTTCTACAGTTTTAGTTTTGTAATTTATACAATTTTAATCTATTTCACAGGTTTTGCAAATTTAGCTGGTGTTGCTAAGTTGTTATAGGAAGTTTTGGGGGCAGCTAAACTGTATATAAACTGTATAGCAAGAGTCTATTTTGTATAATTTTTGTATAGTATCAGTCTTTTTTGTATAATTTTTATATAGTAACAATCTTTTTTATATATATTTTGTATAGTAACAGTCTTTTTTATATATATTTTGTATAGTGACATCTGTTTGTATAGTCACAATCGTTTTTGTATATATTGTGTATAGTGACATCTATTTTGTATATTTTTTATATAGCACAGTCTATTGTATGTAAATTGTATATACAATAGTGACGATCTATTTTTTATTTTTTTTGTATAAATATACAAATTCTATTTTGTATATTTTTTGTATTGTATATACAATAGTGACAGCCTATTTTTTTTGTATAAATATACAAATTATATTTTATATATTTTTTATATAGTGACAGTCTTTTTTGTATATATTTTGTATAGTGATAGTTCTTTTTGTATATATTTTGTATATTGACATCTATTTTATATATTATTTTGTATAGTGGCATCCATAATAGTCTTCTTGTATGTAAATTGTATATACAATAGTGACGGTCTATTTTTTCTTTTCTTTTTTTTTGTATAAATATACAAATTCTATTTTGTATATTTTTTGTATAGTGACAGTCTTGTATATAAATTGTATAGTGACAGTCTATTTTGTATAGTTTATAGTGACAGTCGTTTTTTGTATATATTTTGTATATTGACATCTATATAGTGACATCCATAATAGTATTTGGAATAAAACTTCTATCAATACTTTCATTACGACAAAAAGTAGTATCTTTATTCATACATCAGAGAGAATCTGATTGCAAATCTCATTATTTTTCCAATATTCTAATTGTAACATTCACAAGGAAAAGAGTTACAAAATACTAAATCATTGTAGCAACATCTACTAGTTGTCTCGAGCATTCCTACATATTCTTTTGTTGTGTCTTTGTTTTTCACACAGTGCACACGTAACTGTTTTAGTATACAAATATTCATAAAGTCCCGTGCGTCGCGACTTCGTCGGTCTTCCTTATTTGCCCTTCACTATCGGTGGTAGGACCACATTATCTAACACCTCTATTGGAAGGTCCCATGTAGTTTCATCTGGAAGTGGATTAACGGGCACTTCATATATCTTCTTAAAGTATTCCTTGGTGTTTTAGGCAGAACAATATTTGGGTGCTTCTATGTGTGTGTAGTCCAATATTTCCATAGCATGTGGACAAGGAATCTCATCCACTTGAAATCGTTTGCACGAGCATTCCCTTTTTTGCATGCAGACTATGTTCCGCCTTTGTTCAACATCCATTACTACATATACATAATCGGTTGAAGGCCTCACCTAAATTTAAATATATATCATTAGTAAAACAGGGATATGACAAGTATTAATGCACTTTTGTCAAAGTATGTTATTTAGGCATATGAAGTAAGACATGTTAAAGGAATATTTACCGTCATCTTCTGCAATAAACTACTATTTTCCTTCAGTACTTCGTTATATGTTTTCCTAGGCCAGTAAATATACTCATTGCAGTCATTCTATTTGTATTATTCCATTCCATAATCAAATTCATCATGTAATCTAGAAAACTCATGATTGGTGGCTTTCTTGCCTCTCTGTTTCTTGCATTGAGTGACTCGGCAATATTTGAAGTCATCACCATGGATCTAATAACAGTGGAATGCACTATGGACCACTTTTCATACCCAACTTGGAACAGGTAACCCCTTACCCTCTTATCAATGATGTCCATATCTTGGATAAGGCGATTAAAATCTTCAATTTTGTATGCTCTGGCCATTGCAAAAAATACTTCCCTCAGTCGGTCATGGTTCTTCTTGAACTGCTTCTTTATGTTATTCCAAAGATGGAAGATGCATACACAGTAAGATACCTCAGGATATACAATCGAAGCACCCCTCAATATGCTTGCATGACGACCAGATACGATGCACATCCTTTCCCTTTCCCCAAAAGCCTATCTAAACCTTTCAAAAAACCATTCCCACGAAGCATCATTTTCAGAATCGACAACAGCATATGCTAGTGGAAAAATTTTACTATTTTTGTTATACACGAATAACAACTATCTATAACATATATAATTATTATACGAGACTGTGACATATTCACCTGCCGCATCTTGTGCGCTAGCTATTAACATTGTCCTCATGTGTGATGATTTAAGGAATGTCCTGTCAACCACTACAATAGGGTAGCAGTATTTTCATCCTATGATTGATGCATTTAGTGCTACAAAAACATACATGAAGCGCCCGTCCTCTGATTTATGTAACATTGTGACAGAACTAGGATTTGTCATATTTATCATATATAAGTGACCCGGCAGTTTACTATAAAATTCGCGTGGTATCCCTCTTAGCAGTTCAAGCGCCTTTTCTTTTGTTCTATAAGCTTTTACGCAACTCATATTAATCACATATTGTTGTTTCATGTCGCTCATGATGTCTGTCGGAGTGTATATTATTTTTGGATTGGCATATTTGTTGAAAATTATTTTTGTAATGGCTAATGAAGTAGCATGACATTGTGAAAACAGTCTACTCGTCTCTAGGCAAGTGTGAACATCATTGAACCATCTAACCTTGAAGACATTTGATTTGTGTAGACTTGAAGATCTAAGACTCCATTTGCAACTTTTATCCACGCATGTAAGACAATACCTATTTAAAATATAGTGTTATGATAATGCACTTCTTCAGATTTTTATACTTGTGTCTCAAATAAACAAGCATTATACATATGCAATCTCATTATACAATAATTATACATTCTTTATACAAGCAGTATACACAAAATTACAGAGAAGTGCAATCTCATACGTAGGAATCATACCTTGTTGTAGATGATCTATCCAATATAAATTGACATTTTTCTCGTATTGTGTAGTGCTTTATTACACTAATGAGTGTATCTTTGTCCCAATACAACTGACCTTCTACAATTTCTTCATGTTGTGGATTGTCTATTATACAATTTTCCTTCATTATCTCAATTTTGTCTTCTTTTCCATGGTTATTCATCATCTCAACAATATCAGTTCCGTGTACTTCTTCTACGTTCTGACATTGTAAACCAGCTGAAGTTGTTCCGAGTAAGTTACCACCCAAGTATGAACTTGAATATGAGCATTCAGCACTTAAACACACAGTTTTCAACGTTATGCATAATGGATATTCAGTGATATCCAGGTTTTTCTTTTTCATCTCCATATACAAGCGCACACTCATATCATTGTATATTGGAATTGCTACATAGCCATCCTTCACTGTATATTTTATCTCCATCGCACTTGTAATTGAATCTCTACCCAATTGCTTGTATATCTCATCAACAAAATACTCATAGCTACAATCCGAATTGATCAGCACGCCATTAACAAGGAAATTTACAAATTTACTCTTACTTACCTACTCACCACTGTGTTGAAGTAAAATCGGAATCAAAATTGGAACAGTAGTTCCAACATTCACAATCTCCATATACATTAGTTGAGTTTGTCGATTTTGTATCAATTTCAAATTTAAGAATGAAATCTCAACTCTATTACTCTTACTTACCCACTCACAACTGTGTTGAAGTAAAATCGGAATCAAAATTGGAACAGCAGTTCCAACATTCACAATCTCAATATACATTAGTTGAGTTTGTCGATTTTGTATCAATTTCAAATTTAAGAACGAAATCTCAACTCTATTAAGCTGATTGTAGGCCGCAATTGTGCAAAAACTGAGAATTTCAGCGTGAATTTTTTGGAGCTCTGCTCGGGGTTTACTCTTCAGAAACCCTAGATTGTTTTTGACAATGTGAATAATTGGGCGACTTTTATACTGCTTGGGGGTTGAAGATTCCATACTGAAGGCGTGAATTTAGGATACAAAATCGATTAGGAGTGATTTCCTTTTAGTTTGCGTTGAGCGTAGGGTTGTTGCTAGCCTTTGTTATTATTTTTAGGCTATGACTTGTATGGGTTATTTTGTGGCTATCAGGTGATAAAAGTTTGGCCCTAGTGGCTACAAATGAACTTCGCCCTTTAAAATATAACATGGTCACATGGGCAATCACCGAAGGGAGAATGAAAGACATAACACTGCGAATAATTTCTGTTGCTTTCATTCAATTTTGCAGTAATGAAACTTTGGCCCAATGAACTGCACATATATTGTATGTACTTCAAACTGCACATTACATCTCAATGCTTGAATTGATGAGTTTTAACTAATTTGAGTACTACCTGACAGCAGTGAGTCACAAGAAGCACAGGAACTGTTAAACTGGTTGGTACTATAGGAGATAAGTGTGCCATACATGTCACATGAGGAAGGGGCTCTTATGTTGCTAGCTAGCTTCAGACGTTCGTTTGACCCAAGAAACAAACAAAATAGAGCACATGAGGAGTAGGATAGTATCTTAAAGATGACCAAAACAACTAGATCCTTAGTGCACAGAAAGTCCGGACCAGCCTTTACACAAGAAAGTCCCTTTCATACTTAGATTTCTCTAATTTGACACATTGCGGAGCTAGAAGCCCGAGTACGGGTTCGGCCGAACCCCAGTAGCTTTTGCTCAAATGATGTATATGTGTTAAAAGATTCATTAAATATGTAAAAATATTGAATTTAAAATCCAGTTATTAGTACTTGAATTCATCCTTCTAAAATTCACAACCCATAAAGTTGAAATCCGCCTCTGCATCTGCAACCACGCTTCCACATCAAGCTGTCTTAAAGTCACTTCCATTGTAGTGTAATGGACCATAAGCTCGATTAAGTTGATGTACTGAAACAATAAGCTAAGCTCTAAGTTGTGTTTATGGAAGTGATGGACCATAAGCTCGATTAAGTTGATGTACGAACTTGTCTGCAAGACACATATTTTCACAATGATACTATGTTCATATGAGGATCTAGCTAAGCAACCTCAAATACGGGGGGGGGGGGGGGGGGAATAGGATAAAGAATTGAACAAGTCACATACAGAAAGAAATAGCTCCTGAAACAAAGAGGGTAACAAGGGATTACTCTTTTGCTTCCGTTCTATCAGTTTTGACTTAGCAATGCTCTGGAGTAATCTGGCTCCAAGCTGCTCTTAATAATCAACTCGATCGATAACTTAACTTCATGTGTTGATTCCTTGAGCAGAGAACTGTGCAGCTGGATTTACAAGAAGACCCAAATTCATGTGTAGTGGGAAAGTTTACAAGACATCCAAATAATTGGGCACAATGGGGACTATCTTACACAATTGAGATGACTGGTCCATAACTTGGAACTTCGCGGATATGAAGACATAAGAGCTCTTACATATTCCTAATCCTTCATCTAACTTGAATCTTATCAATAGCTCAAGCACGTGCTTTTCTGCTCCCAAGAGTGAGCTCTAGATCATCCACCGCAATTCCATGTATTCTCTCGCCTTCCCATGCCATAACTTTTCCACTTCCAAAATCAAATTCAGAGCCACGTCCCCTTTGAGCTGCTTCTCCACAACCAAACTCCCCATGCCCTTTCAAGGCATCTAGGAGGACATCCTGCTGAAAAGCAGGTCTAACAAGGTTAAAAGTAGGAGAAGTTGGAGCTGCTGAAGGTGCCACTATCTGGGAGCTAACCCAATGAGCAAACTCAACAGGGGAGGCATCAGACTCTTCACATTTTGTAATAGTAGCAGGTTTAGAATGTTGGCGACGGTTAGGACTTGACGGTGCAGAAACAGCGAAAATTGGATGACAGAAAGAATGCAATGCACTAGCTGATAGAGATTCCAATACAGGTTTGGGCTTTGATCTCCGAGTAGGAGAAGAAAGAGGTGGCGTGACAGGGGCACTGCTAGATATACGAGGATGAGGCAGAGAAGAGGGAATGGCAGCTAAATTATGGAGAAAAGGGAGGATATATGGTGGCGGATTTCCCTCACAGCGAGAGGGACCTGGAAATGAAGATGATGTAGGACTGGCATGATAAGAAGGTGCAGGACTGGGGAAGAAAGATGACATGGGGCTAAGCTGAACTGAAGAACATGTACTGATATTCATCGAGGCACCAGTTATCTCATTCGGTGGAGGCTTGCATCCCTGAGTTATAGATAATTTAACAAAAAATTAGCATATAGTGGGAATAAATGGTTAGAACAACCCTAATTATATTACTACATTCTTTGGTCTAAGTATATTTCAGTCCACAATTAACATTATAAACAGCATAAAATTAGAACATGGTAATCTTTAGAAAAGCAGCAACTTTGATGAATAGATGGATAGCACAAAATCTATTCAAGCTGGTAAAAAAAATAAAACTTGAGATTTGATCAGAAATTTCAGCACTAACGGAAAATATGCATTTTTCTAGCTCCATACTAGGGTAAATAGGGAACAAATTTCAGAAGACCTGTTAAACTACTACAAAACTCAAAGATATACCAAATCAACAAATAAAAAGCAAAGATAGCCCAAGAACAGACACTGCAAATTTCCAACAAAGAAATACCACCCAGAAGAGATAAAAAAAGATCAATCCGTGAACTTTTATTTTTAAGACTTTCAATCAAACAGTGCGGGAGAAAATATCTAAGACCAGATTGCCAAACTTTATTCAGTAAGATTCAATTTTTCACGTAGTTGATCTAAAGATATGCTACTTTTTATTTCACCTTTATAAATCAACCAACAAACCCATAAGTAAACCGGCACAAATTAGTAAAATTGGGAATGAAAAATTAAAGACCACCACTAAAATAGTTAAATGTCTGACCTTGCGATAAGTGGTGCCATCTTCTTCGACAACCCAACCAACTTGTATACATAGAGCTTTGTAAACCTCGTTATTATCGCAGTGTTTGGGAAGTTTAAAATTACCCTGAGATCGCAGTCCAGAAAATATTTTAGCTGCGATTGCTCTTCTTCTTCTCTCTCTCCTCTTATTATTTTCCCTCTCCTTCCACGTCGGTAACCTACCCGATGATCCACCGGGGACCGTCATTTTTTACCGGCGACAGCTCTTCTCTAGTCTTTTTTTTTTTAATCATTACCCACATTTTGAGCAAACGGACACGTATCAGTATTTTGACAGTTCTGATAGCTCCATATCGTGATTTGAGACTTGTGCGTATGCCTGAAATTTAATTTGGAGGTCCCTATCTTAAGTTATGACCATTTAACGGAAACTAGTAATTTAAAGGCTAAAGATTTTCAAGTTTGACCACGGGGTTGACTTTTTAATATCGGAGTCGGAATCCGATTCTGGAAAAGTGAATAGCTCCATTATGTAATTTATGACTTATGTGCTATATTTGAAGTCATTCCGGATTCATTTAATATGTTTTGGCACGAGATTCGCAAATAGAAAAGTTTAAAACTCAAAGTCCGAATCGAGGTGTGAATTGCAATTTCGATGTTATTTGATGTGATTTGAGACCCCGAGTAAGTCCGTGTTATGTTACGGGACTTGTTGGGATATTTGAATAAGGTCCCGAGGGGCTCGAGTGAGTTTTGGATAGGCCACGGGATGTTTTGAATTTAGAAAATTTTGCTGGCATAACTGAACCTGTTGCAGGCCTCTGATCTCGCAATTATGCGAACCAAGCAAGTATGGCAATTGCGAGATTTTTATCGCAATTGCGAAGAAAGCCTAGGCCACCAGTTCTCGCAATTGCGAGTTTATCTTCGCAATTGCGAAGGTCCAATTGTCGCAAATGTGACATAATCTTCGCATTTGCGAAGACAGTGAGATTGTGAAAGGCATTGCAATTGCGAGTGTTTCTTCGCATTTGCGAGCTTCGCATTTGCGAGCTTCGCATTTGCGAAGCTCAGGTCGCAATTGCGACACCTGCAGCTGAACAAAATGACTTTTGGACGGGAATTTTGATTCATTTTCCAAATCTTCAAAACCTAAAAGCTCAAGAGGCGATTTTGGGCGATTTTCACGGGAAAACATTGGGGTAACTGTTCCTTATCATATATTGATTATATTTCATGATTTCATACTCATTTATATCATGAATCCATGAATTTATGGAAGAAAAATCAGATTTTTATAAAATCTTCCAAAAACGAAAATTTAAGATTTGAAGGTCCATTTGACATCGGAATTGGATAATTTTTGTATGGTTGGACTCATCTCGGAATGGGTGTTCGGATTTCGTAAATTTTTTCGAGATTTGAGACGTGGGTCCCACTGTCGAATATTTTATTAAATTTTGGATTTTTATCAGAAAAATACGTAAATTCATATGGAATTAATTCGTATGATTAGTATTGAATGTATTGAATTGTTTGTGAATAGATTTGAAGCTTTCGAAGGCAAATTTAAAAGGAAAAGCTGTGGTTGAATAATTGATTGAAATTTGCAAAGCGAGGTAAGTGTCGGGGGTTAACCTTGACGTGAGAGAATAGAACCCTTAAATTATTTGTTATGTTAAATGCATATGAACGACGTATAGGCGAGGTGACGAGTGTCTATATGTCGTCAAATTAACTGTTTGCCTACTTACTTGAAAAATCATAAATTGTTTTAAATCATGAATTAATTATTATAATAATTATTTTTCTCCTATTCTTTGTCAAACATTAATCTTTGAATTCTTGCATTAATTGTTACATGCTATTTGAATTATGTGTCTTAATTGTTATTTGACATTTAGCATATTAAATACTAAACTGCCTATTTTCTCCATGATTTCCATAATAATTTGCTATTTGTCATTGGTTGTTTCATAATTAAATCATAAGTATTGTATGCTTGTTGTCTTATAGTTTTATATTAATTATTGCATTTATCGGAAAACTTTCTTCTATAAGAATTGGTAAATGAATATGTTGGAGGAGCGGGTTGCACGCCGCAACAGAATTGATTGAAAAGGATATATATTGGAGGATCAGGTTGCACGCCGCAACAGACTTATGAAAAGTCCATATTAGAGGATCGGGTTGCACGCCGCAACAGACTTATTAAAAAGTCTACATATATATATATATATATATATATATATATATATATATATATATATATATATATATATATATATATATATATATATATATATATATATATATATATATATATATATATATATATATATATATATATATATATATATATATATATATATATATATACAGATCTGATTAAAGGAATATATTGTGAGAGCGGGTTGCATGCTACAACATAATTGAATGTGAATATATTGTGAGAGCGGGTTGCACAGTGCAACAGAATTGAATGTGAATATGTTGTGAGAGCGGGTTGCACGCTGCAACAGAATTGATGGAAATGATAATTGGTTATGAATGCTGAGTTGGCTTCAATTATTATAAATGAGTTACCTGATTCATTTCTATTTTTGTTGTTGTTAATAATATTGCGTACAGGTAATGTAAGTGACCCGCCTTAGTCTCGCCACTACTTCGTCGAGGTTAGGCTCAGCACTTACTAGTACATGGGGTCGGTTGTACTGATACTACACTCTGCACAAGATCTGCACTTCTTGTGCAGAGTTTGGAGTTGGTCCCAGCGGCGTACCATAGACTTGCTCGGATTTCAGCTATTCGGAGAAAACTTGAGGTATAACTGCATGGCGTCCGCAGTTCTGTAGTCCCCGTCTATTTTACTTTAGCTGTGTGTTTATTTTCAGACTGCTTTATTTTATTCAGACCTTTATTTGTATTTATTTTAGAAGCTCGTGCACTCATGACACCAATTCTGGGATGGTATCTAGACACCGTTATTTTTTTTTTATGGA
Organism: Nicotiana tabacum; assembly: GCF_000715075.1. Classification (NCBI taxonomy): domain Eukaryota; kingdom Viridiplantae; phylum Streptophyta; class Magnoliopsida; order Solanales; family Solanaceae; genus Nicotiana; species Nicotiana tabacum. The sequence goes on along the minus strand of NC_134096.1, from coordinate 144,989,560 downwards.
TTATTTCACTATATTTTAAACTTGCTTCCGCATTTGCTTCCTTGTTATTAATAAATTTAAAATTATTTTAAAAATGGATAATATTATTCTAACGTTGGCTTGCCTAGCAAGTAAAATATTAGGCCCCATCACGGTCCGAAGGTGGGAATTTCGGGTCGTGACAGTTGGTATCAGAACACTAGGTGACATAGGTCTCACGAGTCACGAGCAAGCTTAGTAGAGTCTGAAGGATCGGTACAGAAACGTCTGTATTCATCCCTCAGAGGCTATGAAGTTTAGAAAAAATATCACTTCTTTCTTATTCTGTCGTGCGATTTTATTCTATCATCGATGATTGAACCATTCTACTCTTATTCTCTCGCAGATGGTGAGAACACGTAATACCTCTACCGATGGACATGGACCAGTACCCTCGGTGGCAACTATGGCCAAGGGTAGAGGTCGAGGCCGAGGTCGTTCTAGAGGCCGAGGTAGAGGCCGAGGTAGAGCTCAGTCCAGAGCTCGAGCAGCTACACCTGTTGTAGAACCTAAGGTAGACCTTCAGGAGGAGGTTCCAGTTCAGAATGTACCAGTTGGACCAGTTCAGGTCCCGGAAGGATTCATAGCCACTCCAGTACTTCAGGATGCTCTAGTCCGTTTGGTAAGTCTTATGGAGGGCGTGGCCCAGAATGGTACATTTTCAGTGGCACCAGTCGTCTCACAGACTGGGGGAGGAGCACAAACTACCACTACTCCCGCTCCGGAGTAGATGACTCCCCAGAATCAGGCTCCAGCAGCCCCGCCAGTTGGGGTAGTTCAGCCAGTTGTTGCGGCACAGACCGGTGATAGGCCCGCCATGTCTTTTGAGGCCTTATTGAGACTGGATAAGTTTACCAAGCTCTTTCCAGTTCACTTCAGTGGTACACCTTCTGAGGACCCACAGGATTATCTTGAACGCTGCCATGAGGTGCTGCGGAACATGGGTATAGTTGAGACCAATGAAGTTGATTTTGCTGTATTCCAGATTACGGGTTCTGCCAAGAGGTGGTGGAGAGATTACACATTGACACGACCAGTCGGATCACCTGCACTTACCTGGGAGCAGTTCTCTCAGCTATTTCTGGAGAAGTTCCTCCCTATCACACTGAGAGAGGAATTCCGCAAGCAATTTGAGCATCTACAGCAGGGCAGTATGACTCTTACTCAGTATGAGTCCCGTTTTGTAGATTTGGCCCGTCATGCTCTCCTTTGACTACCTACGGAGGGAGAGAGAGTGAGGAGGTTTATTGAGGGACTCACTCACCCTATCAGACTTCAGATGGCCAAGGAAACCGAAAGTGAGATTTCTTTTCAGGCAGCTGCTAATGTCGCCAGGAGGATCGAGATGGTTCTTGCACAGGAGAGAGGGCAGAGGTCTCGTCAGTTCGGTGGTTTCAGTGGTGCCTCGTCTGGAGGCATGGGTAATTTTTGTAGGGGTCATCCTCCATGACCGTTTCATTCAGCACTTCATGCATCTCCCGGTGCTTCAGGGAGTCACAGTCCTATTATACCTTACTCTGGGCAGCCAGTATTCAGTGCACATTCAGCTCCTATCAGTGCACCACCACTCCAGAGTTACTACAATGGTTATCCGGCCTATTTGGGACAGCCTCAGTTTCAGCAGCCACGGCATCCGGATGGGTGTTATGAATGTGGAAACATTGGTCACATCAGGAGGTATTGCCCTAGATTGGCGAGTAACAGATCTCGACAAGATTCTCGTGTCATCATACCGGCACCGGTTGCTTCACCGCCTGCTCAGCCAGCTAGAGGTAGAGGTCAGGCCATTAGAGGTGGAGGCCAGCCAGTTAGAGGCCGTCCCAGAGACGCAGTTCAGAGTGGTGGGGCCCAGCCCCGATTTTATGCTTTTCCAGCTAGGCCTGAGGCCGATTCATCTGATGCTGTGATCACAGGTATTATTCCAGTTTGCCATAGAGATGCTTCAGTTCTATTTGATCCAGGATCTACTTATTCCTATATGCCCTCCTATTTTGCTTCATATTTGGTTGTGCCTTATGATTCTCTGAGTGCTTCTGTGTGTGTATCTACACCGGTGGGAGACTCTGTTGTAGTAGATCATGTCTATAGTTCGTATGTGGTTACTATTGGTAAACTTGAGAATAGTGCGGATCTTCTACTTCTTGATATGGTAGATTTTGATGTCATCTTGGGTATGGATTGGTTGTCTCCTTATTATGCAATATTGGACTGTCATGCCAAGACAGTGACCCTAGCTATGCCGGGGTTACCTCGGTTAGAGTGTAAAGGAACTCCTGGCCATTCTGCCAGTAGGGTTATTTCTTATATGAAAGCTCGGTGTATGGTAGAGAAAGGGTGTCTAGCCTATTTGGCTTATATTCGCGATCCCAGTGCGGATGTCCCTTCTATGGACTCAGTACCAGTTGTTCGTGAATTTCCAGAAGTATTTCCTGCAGATTTGCTGGGGATACCACCCGACAGAGATATTGACTTCTGTATTGATTTGGCTCCGGGCACTCAGCCCATTTCTATTCCCCCATACCGTATGGCCCCACCAGAGTTGAAAGAATTGAAAGAGCAGTTATAAGACTTGCTTGATCAGAGATTCATTAGACCCAGTGTCTCGCCCTAGGGTGCACCAGTTTTATTTGTAAAGAAGAAAGATAACTCTATGCGGATGTGTATAGATTATCGGCTGTTGAACAAGGCCACTATCAAAAATAAATATCCGCTGCCAAGAATTAATGACTTATTTGATCAGCTTTAGGGTGCCAAGATATTTTCGAAGATCGATTTGAGGTCTGGTTACCATCAGTTGAAGATTAGGGCATCTGATGTCCCTAAAATAGCTTTTCGAACTCAGTATGGGCATTACAAGTTCCTAGTGATGTCATTTGGGTTGACAAATGCCCTAGCAGCATTTATGGATTTGATGAATCGGGTGTTCAAGCCTTAATTGGATTCTTTTGTGGTTGTATTCATTGATGATATCTTAATTTACTCCAGCAGTCGAGAGGAACATGAGCAACATCTTTGAAGTGTGCTTCACACCTTGAAGAATAATCAGTTATATGCCAAGTTTTCAAAATGTGAGTTTTGGTTAAACTCAGTTGCCTTTTTGGGGCATGTTGTATCAGCAAAAGGCATAAAGGTGGATCCTAAGAAGATTGAGGCTGTTCAGAATTGGCCTAGACCTACTTCAGTTATAGAAATCCGGAGTTTCCTGGGTTTAGCAGGTTATTATCGTCGGTTCATGGAAGGGTTTTCATCTATAGCAAGCCCATTGACCAGATTGACCCAGAAAGGTATCCCATTCAGATGGTCAAACAAGTGTGAGATGAGCTTTCAGAAGCTCAAGACCGCTTTGACTACGGCGCCAATGTTGGTATTACCCACAGGTTCAGGATCGTATACGGTATATTGTGACGCATCTCACATTGGGCTTGGTGCAGTATTAATGCAAGATGGCAAGGTAATTGCATATATGTCGCAGCAGTTGAAAGTTCACGAGAAAAAGTATCATGTTCATGACTTAGAATTGGCAGCCATTATTTATGCGCTAAAGATTTGGAGGCATTACCTCTACGGTGTCTCGTGTGAGGTATTTACTGATCATCATAGCCTTTAGTATCTGTTCAAACAAAAGGATCTTAATTTGAGGCAGAGAAGATGGATGGAGTTGTTGAAAGACTATGATATCCTCATTTTGTATCACCCCGGAAAGGCTAATGTGGTGGCCGATGCTTTGAGTAGAAAGGTTGTGAGTATGGGCAGTCTTGCATATATTCTGGTTGGTGAGAGGCCATTAGCTGCAGATGTTCAGACTTTGGCTAATCAGTTCGTGAGGTTAGATATTTCAGAACCCAGTCGGGTTTTAGCTTGCAAAGTCGCTCGGTCTTCTTTATATGAGCGCATTAGACAGAGGCAGTATGATGATCCTCATTACTTGTCCTTAAGGACACGGTGCGGCACGGTGATGCCAAACAGGTTGTTGTGGGGGAAGATGGGGTTTTGCGAATGCAGGGTCGTATTTGTGTGCCTAATGTGGATGGACTTTGTGAATTAATTCTTGAAGAAGCACACAGTTTCAGGTATTCTATTCATCCAGGTACTGCCAAAATGTACCAAGATTTGCGGCAACATTATTGGTGGAGGAGAATGAAAAAGGATATAGTTACATATGTAGCTCGGTGTCTGAATTGTCAGCAAGTTAAGTACGAGCATCAGAGACCTGGTGGTTTGCTTCAGAAGTTAGAAATTCCTGAGTGGAAGTGGGAGCGTATCACTATGGATTTTGTTGTCGGGCTCCCACGGACGCAGAGTAAATTTGACGCAGTTTGGGTCATTGTGGACAGGTTGACCATGTCAGCACATTTCATTCCAGTGGCAGTTACCTATTCTTCAGAGAGGTTAGCTGAAATTTACATTCGTGAGATTGTCCGCCTTCACGATGTGCCCGTGTCTATTATTTCAGATCGAGGTACGCAGTTTGCCTCACATTTTTGGAGGGTTGTACAACGTGAGTTAGGCACGCGGGTTGAGTTGAGTACAGCATTTCATCCACAGATAGACGGACAGTCAGAGCGCACCATTCAGATATTAGAAGATATGATTCGCGCTTGTGTTATAGACTTTGGAGGTTCTTGGGATCATTTCTTGCCACTTGCGGAGTTTGCTTATAATAATAACTACCAGTCGAGCATTCAGATGGCTCTATATGAGGCATTATACGGAAGGCGATGCCGATCGCCAGTTTGTTGGTTTGAACCGGGAGAGGCTCGGTTGTTGGGTACCGATTTGGTACAGGATGCCTTGGATAAGGTCAAGATTATTCAGGATCGACTTCGCACAGCTCAGTTTAGGCAAAAGAGTTATGCCGACCATAAAGTTCGTGATATTGCATTCATGGTTGGAGAAAGAATATTGCTCCGAGTTTCACCTATTAAAGGTGTAATGAGGTTCGGAAAGAAGGGCAAGTTGAAGCCCTAGGTATATCGGACCCTTTGAAATTCTTGAAAGGGTGGGTGAAGTGGCCTACAGGCTTGCATTACCACCTAATTTATCAGCGGTTCATCCGGTGTTCCATGTGTCTATGCTCCGGAAATATCATGGTGATCCGTCCCATGTGTTAGATTTCAGCTCAGTCCAATTGGACAAAGATTTGACTTACGAGGAGGAGCCGGTGGCTATTCTAGCCCAGCAGGTCCGACAGTTGAGGTCTAAGAGTTATCCTTCAGTTTGGGTGCAATAGAGAGGTCAGCCGGTAGAGGCATCTACCTGGGAATCCGAGTCGGACATGCGGAGTAAATATCCACACCTTTTCTCCAGCTCAGGTACTAACTCCATTCGAGAACGAACGTTTGTTTTAGAGGTGGAGAATGTGATGACTCAAAATGTCATCTTTACATTAAATAAGTTATTCTGTGTTCTAAGACCTCGAAAAGCACCATTTATCATTCCTCGACTTGCATGCGTAGTCCGTATAATTTTTCGCAAAGTTTTCATGTAAAAAATAGATTAAAATGTGAAATAGAGCCTTAAAACTCAACTGAGTTGACTTTGGTAAACATTTTGAGCAAACGGATACGGATCAGTGTTTTGATAGTTCCGGTAGCTCTGTTACGTGATTTGGAACTTGGGCGTATGCCCGGAATTTAATTTGGAGGTCCCTAGCTCAAGTTATGACCATTTAACGGAAACTAGTAATTTAAAGGCTAAAGATTTCTAAGTTTGACCACGGGGTTGACTTTTTGATTTCGGAGTCGGAATCCGATTCTGGAAAAGTAAATAGCTCCGTTATGTCATTTATGAATTATGTGCTATATTTAAAGTCATTCCGGATTCATTTAATATGTATTGGCATGAGATTCGCAAATGGAAAAGTTTAAAACTCAAAGTCCGAATCGAGGTGTGAATTGCAATTTCGATGTTATTTGATGTGATTTGAGACCTCGAGTAAGTTCGTATTATGTTACGGGACTTGTTTGGATATTTGGATAAGGTCCCGAGGGGCTCGGGTGAGTTTCGGATAGGCCACGAGATGTTTTGAATTTAGAAAATTTTGCTGGTATAACTGAACCTGTTGCAGGCCTCTGATCTCGCAATTGCGAGATCAGGCATCACAAATGCGAACCAAGCAGGTATGGCAATTGCGAAATTTTTATCGCAATTGCGAAGAAAGCCTAGGCCAGTAGTTCTCGCAATTGCGAGTTTATCTTCGCAATTGCGAAGGTCCAATTGTCGCAAATGCGACATAATCTTCTCATTTGCGAAGGCTGCGAGATTGTGAAGGGCATCGCAATTGCGAGTGTTTCTTCGCATTTGCAAAGCTCAGGTCGCAATTGCGACACCTGCAGCTGAACAAAATGACTTTTGGGCGGAATTTTTGATTCATTTTCCAAATCTTCAAAACCTAAAACCTCAAGAGGCGATTTTGGGCGATTTTCACGAGAAAATATTGGGGTAAGTGTTCCTTATCCTATATTGATTATATTTCATGATTTCATACTCATATCATGAATCCTTGAATTTATGGAGGAAAAATCAGATTTTTATAAAATCTTCCAAAAACAAAAATTTAAGATTTGAAGGTCCATTTAACATCGGAATTGGATAATTTTTGTATGGTTGAACTCGTCTCGGAATGGGTGTTCGGATTTCGTGAGTTTTTTTTGAGATTTGAGATGTGGGTCCCACTGTCAAATATTTTATTGAATTTCGGATTTTTATCCGAAAAATATGTAAATTCATATGAAATTAATTCCTATGATTAGTATTGAATGTATTGAATTGTTTGTGAATAGATTTGAAGCTTTCAGAGGCAAATTTAAAAGGAAAAGCTGTGGTTGAATAATTGATTGGAATTTGCAAAGCGAGTTAAGTGTCGGGGTTAACCTTGACTTGAGAAAATAGAACCCTTAAATTATTTGTTATGTGAAATGCATGTGAACGACGTATAGGCGAGGTGACGAGTGTCTATACGTCATCAAATTGACTGTTTGCCTACTTACTTGAAAAATTATAAATTATTTTAAATCATGAATTAATTATTATAATAATTATTTCTCTCCTATTCTTTGTCAAACATTAATCTTTGAATTCTTGCATTAATTGTTACATGCTATTTGAATTATGTGTCTTAATTGTTATTTGACATTTAGCATATTAAATATTAAACTGCCTATTTTCTCCCTCATTTCCATAATAATTTGCTATTTTTCATTGTTTGTTTCATAATTAAATCATAATTATTGTATGCTTGTTGTATTATAGTTTTATATTAATTGTTGTATTTATCGGAAAACTTTCTTCTATAAGAATTGATAAATGAATATATTGGAGGAGCGGGTTGCACGCCAACAGAATTGATTGAAAAGGATATATATTGGAGGATCGAGTTGCACGCCGCAACAGACTTATTAAAAAGTCAATATTGGAGGATCGAGTTGCACGCCGCAACAGACTTATTAAAAAGTCAATATCGGAGGATCAGGTTGCACGCCGCAACAGACTTATTAAAAGTCCATATTGGAGGATCGGGTTGCACGCCGCAACAGACTTATTAAAAAGTCAACATACATATATATATATGTATGTTAGTCTCGTCACTACTTCGTCGAGGTCACGCCGCAACAAACTTGATTAAAATGAATATATTGTGAGAGCGGGTTGCACGCTACAACATAATTGAATGTGAATATATTGTGAGAGCGGGTTGCACACTGCAACAGAATTGAATGTGAATATGTTGTGAGAGCGGGTTGCACGCTGCAACAGAATTGATGGAAATGATAATTGGTTATGACTGCTGAGTTGGCTTCAATTATTATAAATGAGTTACCTGATTTATTTCTATTATTGTTGTTGTTACTAATATTGCGTACAGGTTATGTAAGTGACCCGCCTTAGCCTCATCACTACTTCGTCGAGGTTAGGCTCAGCACTTACCAGTACACGGGGTCGGTTGTACTGATACTACACTCTGCACTTGTTGTGCACTTCTTGTGCAGATTTTGGAGTTGGTCCCAGCGGCGTACCATAGACTTGCTCGGATTACAGCTATTCAGAGGAGACTTAAGGTATAACTGCATGGCGTCCGCAGTTCTGAAGTCCCCGTCTATTTTACTTTAGCTGTGTGTTTATTTTCAGACAGCTTTATTTTATTCAGACCTTTATTTATATTTATTTTAGAAGCTCGTGCACTTGTGACACCAATTCTGGGATGGTATCTAGACACCGTTATTTTGTTTTATGGATTATTTCACTATATTTCAAACTTGCTTCCGCATTTCCTTCCTTGTTATTAATAAATTTAAAATTATTTTAAAAATGGATAATATTATTCTAACGTTGGCTTGCCTAGCAAGTGAAATGTTAGGCGCCATCACGGTCCGAAGGTGGGAATTTCGGGTCGTGACAGTTGGTATCAGAGCACTGGGTTACATAGGTCTCACAAGTCACGAGCAAGCTTAGTAGAGTCTGAAGGATCGGTACGGAGATGTATGTACTTATCCCTTAGAGGTTATGATATTTAGGAAAAATATCACTTCTTTCTTATTCTGTCGTGCGATTTTATTCTATCATCGATGATTGAACCATTATACTCTTATTCTCTCGCAGATGGTGAGCACACGTAATACCTCTACCGATGGCCAGGGACCAGTACCCCCGGTGGAAACTATGGCCAGGGGTAGAGGTCGAGGCCGAGGTCGTGCTAGAGGCCGAGGCAGAGGCCGAGGTAGAGCTCAGTCCAGAGTTCGAGCAGCTGCACCTGTTGTAGAACCTAAGGTGGACCTTCAGGAGGAGGTTCCAGTTCAGAATGTACCAGTTGGACTAGTTCAGGTCCCGGAAGGATTCATAGCCACTCCAGTACTTCAGGATGCTCTAGTCCGTTTGGTAAGTCTTATGGAGGGCGTGGCCCAGAATGGTACATTTCCAGTGGCACCAGCCGTCTCACAGGCTTGGGGAGGAGCACAAACTACCACTACTCCCGCTCCGAAGCAGATGACTCCCCAGAATCAGGCTCCAGCAGCCCCGCCAGTTGGGGTAGTTCAGCCAGTTGTTGAGGCACAAACCGGTGATAGGCCTGCCATGTCTTTTGAGGCCTTATTAAGACTGGATAAGTTTACCAAGCTCTTTCCAGTTCACTTCAGTGGTACACCTTCTGAGGACCCACAGGATTATCTTGAACGCTGCCATGAAGTGCTGCGGAACATGGGTATAGTTGAGACTAATGAAGTTGATTTTGTTGTATTCCAGATGACGGGTTCTGCCAAGAGGTGGTGGAGATATTACACATTGACCCGACCAGTCGGATCACCTGCACTTACCTGGGAGTAGTTCTCTCAGCTATTTCTGGAGAAGTTCCTCCCTATGACACTGAGAGAGGAATTCCGCTAGCAATTTGAGCGTCTACAGCAGGGCAGTATGACTCTTACTCAGTATGAGTCCCGTTTTGTGGATTTGGCCCGTCATGCTCTCCTTTTACTACCTACGGAGGGAGAGAGAGTGAGGAGGTTTATTGAGGGACTCACTCACCCTATCAGACTTCAGATGGCCAAGGAAACCGAAAGTGAGATTTCTTTTCAGGCGGCTGCTAATGTCGCCAGGAGGATCAAGATGGTTCTTGCACAGGAGAGAGGGAAGAGGTCTGATAAGAGGTCTCGTTAGTTCGGTGGTTTCAGTGGTGCCTCGTCTGGAGGCAGGGGTAATTTTGGTAGGGGTCATCCTCCCAGATCATTTCATTCAGCACTTCATGCATCTCCCGGTGCTTCAGGGAGTTTTAGTCCTATTATACCTTACTCTGGGCAGCCAGTATTAAGTGCACATTCAGCTCCTATCAGTGCACCACAACTCCAGAGTTACTATAGTGGTTATTCGGCCCATTCGGGTCAGCTTCAGTTTCAGCAGCCACGGTATCAGGATGGGTGTTATGAATGTGGAAACATTGGTCACATTAGGAGGTATTGCCCTAGATTGGCGAGTAACAGATCTCGGCAAGATTCTCGTGCCATCATACCGGCACCGGTTGCTTCACTGCCTGCTCAGCCAGCTAGAGGAAGGGGTCAACAGCTAGAGGTAGAGGTCAGGCCATTAGAGGTGGAGGTCAGACCGTTAGAGGTGGAGGCCAACTAGTCAGAGGCCGTCCCAAAGATGATCCAGGATCTACTTATTCCTATGTATCCTTCTATTTTGCTTCATATTTGGTTGTGCCTTGTAATTCTCTGAGTGCTTCTGTGTGTGTATCTACACTGGTGGGAGACTCTGTTGTAGTAGATCATGTATGTCGTTCGTGTGTGGTTACTATTGGTAAACTTGAGACTAGTGTGGATCTTCTACTTCTTGATATGGTAGATTTTGATGTCATCTTGGGTATGGATTGGCTGTCTCCTTATTATGTTATATTCAAAGTGTGCTTCACACCTTGAAGAATAATCAGTTATATGCCAAGTTTTCAAAATATGAGTTTTGGTTAGACTCAGTTGCCTTTTTGGGGCATGTTGTATCGGCAAAAGGCATAAAGGTGGATCCTAAGAAGATTGAGGCTGTTCAGAATTGGCCTAGACCTACTTCAGTTATAGAAATCCGGAGTTTCTTGGGTTTAGTAGGTTATTATTGTTGGTTCGTGGAAGGGTTTTCATCTATAGCAAGCCCATTGACCAGATTGACCCAGAACGGTGTCCCATTCAGATGGTCAGACGAGTGTGAGATGAGCTATCAGAAGCTCAAGACCGCTTTGACTACGGCGACAGTGTTGGTATTACCCACAGGTTCAGGATCGTATACGGTATACTATGACACATCTCACATTGGGCTTGGTACAGTATTAATGCAAGATGGCAAGGTAATTGCATATGTGTCGCGGCAGTTGAAAGTTCACGAGAAAAATTATCATGTTCATGACTTAGAATTGGCAGTCATTGTTTATGCGCTGAAGATTTGGAGGCATTACCTCTACGGTGTCTCGTGTGAGGTATTTACTGATCATCGTAGCCTTCATTATCTGTTCAAACAAAAGGATCTTAATTTGAGGCAGAGAAGATGGATGGAGTTGTTGAAAGACTATGATATCACCATTTTGTATCACCGCGGAAAGGCCAATGTGGTGGCCGATGCTTTAAGTAGAAAGGCTGTGAGTATGGGTAGTCTTGCGTATATTCCGATTGGTGAGAGGCCATTAGCTGCAGATGTTTAGACTTTGGCTAATCTATTCGTGAGGTTAGATGTTTCAGAACCCAGTCGGGTTTTAGCTTGCACAGTCGCTCGGTCTTCTTTATATGAGCGCATTAGAGAGAGGCAGTATGATGATCCTCATTACTTGTCCTTAAGGACACGGTGCGGCACGGTGATGCCAAACAGGTTGTTGTGGGGGAAGATGGGGTTCTGCGAATGCAGGGTCGTATTTGTGTGCCTAATGTGGATGGACTCTGTGAATTAATTCTTGAAGAAGCACACATTTTCAGGTATTTTATTCATCCAGGTACTGCCAAAATGTACCAAGATTTGCGGCAACATTATTGGTGGAGGAGAATGAAAAAGGATATAGTTGCATATGTAGCTCGGTGTCTGAATTGTCAGCAAGTTAAGTACGAGCATCGGAGACCTGGTGGTTTGCTTCAGAAGTTAGAAATTCCTGAGTGGAAGTGGGAGCGTATCACTATGGATTTTGTTGTTGGGCTCCCACGGACGCAGAGTAAATTTGACGCAGTTTGGGTCATTGTGGACAGGTTGACCACGTCAGCACATTTCATTCCAGTGGCAGTTACCTATTCTTCAGAGAGGTTAGCTGAAATTTACATTCGTGAGATTGTCCGCCTTCACGGTGTGCCCGTGTCTATTATTTCAGATCGAGGTACGCAGTTTCCTCACATTTTTGGAGGGTTGCACAGCATGAGTTAGGCACGCGGGTTGAGTTGAGTACAGCATTTCATCCACAGACAGACGGACAGTCAGAGCGCACCATTCAGATATTGGAAGATATGCTTCGCGCTTTTGTTATAGACTTTGGAGGTTTTTGGGATCATTTCTTGCCACTTGCGGAGTTTGCTTATAATAATAGCTACCAGTCAAGCATTCAGATGGCTCTATATGAGGCATTATACGGAAGGCGATGCTGATCGCTAGTTGGTTGGTTTGAACCGGAAGAGGCTCGGTTATTAGGTATCGATTTAGTACAGGATGCCTTGGATAAGGTCAAGATTATTCAGGATCGACTTCGCACAGCTCAGTCTAGGTAAAAGAGTTATGCCGACCGTAAAGTTTGTGATATTACATTCATGGTTGGAGAAAGAATATTGCTTCGGGTTTCACCTATGAAAGGTGTAATGGGGTTCGGAAAGAAGGGAAAGTTGAGCCCTAGGTATATCGGACCCTTTGAAATTCTTGAAAGGATGGGTGAAGTAGACTACAGGCTTGCATTACCACCTCGTTTATCAGCGGTTCATCCGGTGTTCCATGTGTCTATGCTCCAGAAATCTCATGGTGATCCGTCCCATGTGTTAGATTTCAGCTCAGTCCAATTGGACAAAGATTTGACTTACGAGGAAGAGCCGGTGGTTATTCTAGCCCGGTAGGTCCGACAGTTGAGGTCTAAGAGTTATCCTTCAGTTCGGGTGCAATAGAGAGGTTAGACGGTAGAGGCATCTACCTGGGAATCCGAGTCGAACATGCAGAGTAAATATCCACACCTTTTCTCCAGCTCAGGTACTAACTTCGTTCAAGGACGAACGTTTGTTTTAGAGGTGGAGAATGTGATGACTCAAAATATCATCTTTATATTTAATAAGTAATTCTGTATTCTAAGACCTAAAAAAGCACCATTTATTATTTCTCGACTTGCGTGCACAGTCCGTACAATTTTCCGTAAAGTTTTCATGTGAAAAATGGATTAAAATGTAAAATAGAGCCTTAAAACTCAACTGAGTTGACTTTGATCAATATTTTGAGCAAACGGACACAGATTAGTGTTTTGATAGTTCCAGTAGCTCCGTATTGTGATTTCAGACTTGGGCGTATGCCCGGAATTTAATTTGGAGGTCCCTAGCTCAAGTTATGACCATTTAACGGAAACTAGTAATTTAAAGGCTAAAGATTTCCAAGTTTGACCACGGGGTTGACTTTTTGATATCGGAGCCGGAATCCGATTCTAGAAAAGTGAATAGCTCCGTTATGTCATTTATGACTTATGTGATATATTTGAAGTCATTCCGGATTCATTTAATATGTTTTGGCACGAGATTCGCAAATGGAAAAGTTTAAAACTCAAAGTCCGAATCGAGATGCGTATTGCAATTTCGATGTTATTTGATGTGATTTGAGACCCCGAGTAAGTCCGTATTATGTTGCGGGACTTGTTAGGATATTTGGATAAGGTCCCGAGGGGCTCGGGTGAGTTTCGGATAGGCCACGGGTTGTTTTGAACTTAAACATTTTGCTGGTATAACTGAACCTGTTGCAGACCTCTGATCTCGCAAATTGCGAGATCAGGCATCGCAAATGCGAACCAAGCAGGTATGGCAATTGCGAGATTTTTATTGCAATTGCGAAGAAAGCCTAGGCCAGCAGTTCTCGCAATTGCGAATTTATCTTTACAATTGCGAAGGGCCAATTGTCGCAAATGCGACATAATCTTCGCATTTGCGAAGGCAGCGGGATTGTGAAGGGCATCACAATTGCGAGTGTTTCTTCGCATTTGCGAAGCTCATATCGCAATTGTGACACCTGCAGCTGAACAAAATGACTTTTGGACAGGATTTTTGATTCATTTCCCAAATCTTCAAAACCTAAAATCTCAAGAGGCGATTTTGGGCGATTTTCACGGGAAAATATTGGGGTAAGTGTTCCTTATCCTATATTGATTATATTTCATGATTTCATACTCATTTATATCATGAATCCATGAATTTATGGAAGAAAATCAGATTTTTATAAAATCTTCCAAAAATAAAAATTTAAGATTTGAAGGTTCATTTGACATCGGAATTGGATAATTTTTGTATGGTTGGAATTGTCTCATAATGAGTGTTCGGATTTCATGAGTTTTTTCGAGATTTGAGACGTGGGTCCTACTGTCGAATATTTTATTGAATTTCGGATTTTTATCAGAAAAATATGTAAATTCATATGGAATTAATTCCTATGATTAGTATTGAATGTATTGAATTGTTTGTGGATAGATTTGAAACTTTAGGAGGCAAATTTAAAAGGAAAAATTGTGGTTGAATAAATGATTGGAATTTGCAAAGCGAGGTACATGTCAGGGTTCACCTTGACTTGAGGGAATAGAACTCTTAAATTATTTGTTATGTGAAATGCATGTGAACGACGTATATGCGAGGTAACTAGTGTCTATACGTCGTCAAATTGACTTTTTGCCTACTTACTAAAAAAATCATAAATTATTTTAAATTATGAATTAATTATTATAATAATTATTTCTCTCTTATTCTTTGTCAAACATTAATCCTTGAATTCTTGCATTAATTGTTACATGCTATTTGAATTATGTGTCTCAATTGTTATTTGACATTTAACATATTAAATATTAAACTGCCTATTTTCTCCCTGATTTCCATAATAATTTACTATTTGTCATTCTTTGTTTCATAATTAAATGATAATTATTGTATGATTGTTGTTTTATAGTTTTATATTAATTATTGCATTTATCGGGAAAATTTTTTCTATAAGAATTGGTAAATGAATATGTTGGAGGAGCGGGTTGCACGCTGTAACAGAATTGATTGAAAAGGATATATATTGGAGGATCGGGTTGCACGCCGCAACAGACTTATTAAAAAGTCAATATTGGAGGATCGGATTGCACGCCGCAACAGACTTATGAAAAGTCCTTATTGGAGGATCGAGTTGCACGCCGCAACAGACTTATTAAAAAGTCGACATACATATATATATATATATTGGGGGATCGGGTTGCACGCCGCAACAGATTTGATTAAAGGAATATATTGTGAGAGCGGGTTGCATACTGCAACAGAATTGAATGTGAATATATTGTGAGAGCGGGTTGCGCGCTGCAATAGAATTGAATGTGAATATGTTGTGAGAGCGGGTTGCACGCTGTAACAGAATTGATGAAAATGATAATTGGTTATGACTGCTGAGTTGGTTTCAATTATTATAAATAAGTTACCTGATTCATTTCTATTATTGTTGTTGTTACTAATATTGCGTACATGTAATGTAAGTGACCCGCCTTAACCTCGTCACTACTTCGTCGAGGTTAGGCTCAGCACTTACAGTACATGGGGTCGGTTGTACTGATACTATACTCTGCACAAGATCTGCACTTCTTGTGCAGAGTTTGGAGTTGGTCCCAGCGGCGTACCATAGACTTGCTCGGATTTTAGCTATTCAGAGGAGACTTGAGGTACAACTGCATGGCGTCCGCAGTTCTGAAGTCCCCGTCTATTTTACTTTAGCTGTGTGTTTATTTTCAAACAACTTTATTTTACTCAGACCTTTATTTGTATTTATTTTAAAAGCTCGTGCATTTGTGACACCAATTCTGGGATGGTATTTAGACACCGTTATTTTATTTTATGGATTATTTTACTATATTTCAAACTTACTTCCGTATTTGCTTCCTTGTTATTAATAAATTTAAAATTATTTTAAAAATAAATAATATTATTCTAACGTTGGCTTACCTAGCAAGTGAAATATTAGGTGTTATCACGGTCCGAAGGTGAAAATTTTGGATAGTGAGATTTTTACGAGGAGAAGAAGAAATCGGGAAAGGGAGAGAATACTCACGAGGAAAAAGGAAAGGATTTGTTTATTGGGAATGTAGCAGAGGACAGTGGTGGCTTAGATTCTCTCTTTCTTTCACTCGTTAGTCTATTTGACCATTAAAAAAAAAAGATGATTGTATAATTATGAGAAATTTGAGGGTCATAAATAATTTCATTATTTCAATTTGAACTTGAAAATTTATTTACACTTCCAAAAACTTTTTTTACTTTATTTTCAAATATATTCATTTCAACTTCAATCAAAATTGTCCAATCAAAATTGTCCAAACAGAGACTAAATCTTTTAATCAATTTATGAATGTAACACGTATATCTTGTTTATAATTTTTAGTACTAGTTAATTGTAATAATATGTTTGTCGTCATCATTTTAGCTGGCAACTCTCAAGGTTAAATTCTTCGATTTGATGGATCAAAATGATGCATGTATATATAAACATGTGGGTGTACCATTACACAATTAATCATTAGGTTTGTGGTGAAATAGTTAGAATATGAGTATTTATTTTTACCTAAAAATTTTGAGTTTGAGTCTTGAGAATGAAAAAAGTTTTAATATAAAATACTTCTCTACTTTAATAGATATTATGCGGTGCAAATTCAAATTGGATAGGGGCTCAATATTGATATCGAACATTTAACATGAGAAACCAAAAAAAATATAATACAATTAATCTAACATTTTATAATCTTGGCATATTTAGCAGTTGACTTGGCATGTGCATAAGATAGAAAGGATTAGGAACCGGTTAGGACATTTGACGCGTGATTTAGTAACAGATAACAAGTGAAATGTGGTCTCCTACCTTATTATTTTAGAATTTAGGTTATAGAAGTAGCAACTAGCATGCCACTCCACCCCACAACACGTCTGTCACAGTATTATATGTGTTCGTTTTACCAAGTATGAGGACACGCCTAAAATGTTTTAGAGATTGAGCTAAGACGTGCGTGATAGGTATATTTTTGTTTTGTTTCACGTGTTTTGTAGGAATAAAGCTTAATTTCAGTCTCTAAAGGAAAAATAAATCGGTTGCTTTCATTTATAAAAGTTCCTTAAGTATTGAAAACAAGCAAAAGATCTACCATTGGAGCATTTCACACGTGTGGTTTAGCGTCCCCATTGTGCCCCTGGATCACCAACAATTGTTTTTTTATTTAATAGCTAGGAATGCAAAACATTACGTGGATTACTATTATATTTTAAAACATGGCCAAGTTCCAAAAGCTGTTGACTTTTCCGATCACGTAGCATTCTAATTTTCCTTTGTTATCTTTCATTTCCAGCAGCTATAGCATGTAAAGTTGTAAATGAACCATTATGTTCGCAAACAAACTTCAATGTAAGTATTTTTTAACTCACATAAATTCGAACACTAGCTGTGTATATATATTAAAAGTAATCTAGACTTAAGCTTGTTATGTGACTAGATCAAACAGTGTTTTAAAAAGAAAAATATGATCTCTTGTTGATGAACTTTAATGTTGGCTGAATTTCTAACTAACTAAGACAGACTTATAAGTTGAATGTTTTTCTCCAACAAACAAACGGCAATTTCTAACCTCATTTGTCGGGTTAATCAACTTCGAGTATGGGCCTGGACTAATGTGAATTGGCGCGGAGCCCAAGAGTTGTACAGGCACTTGGGCTGGGTCCTAAAGACGTGTTTTACCCCCAATGTTTTCGGGGGATTTGCATCTATACCCGATTTTTGGGTCACTTTTTAACCTATATCCGCTTTACCAAAAAAATTGCAAGCGTACCCACTTTTCGGGTAACTTCAGACATACGGGCCTGAAGTAGCAAAAATTTATGTCTGAAGTTTGAACTTCAGAATGTTTTGCCTAAAGTGTAGTCTTATCAAAGCAAAACTTCAGATATTTTTGCCTGAAGTTTGGCCTGACTTGCAAAGGCAATCACGCAAACTTCAGTTCATAGTGCAATGGAAAACTTCAATTCAATAATTGCTGAATTTCAGCAATTTTGGCTGAAATTTTTGTTTTGTAATTGCTGAACTTCAGCATTCTAGGAGCTGAAGTTTGTTTAGTATCTGCTGCACTTCAGCTCCTAGAAGATGCACTTCAGTTCAATAATTGCTGAACTTCAGCAATTTTGGCTGAAGTTTTTGTTTTATAATTGCTGAACTTCAGCATTCTAGGAACTGAAGTTTGTTTAGTATCCGCTGAGCTTCAGCATTTTAGGAGCTAAAGTTTGTTTAGTATTTGCTGAACTTCACCTCCCAGAAGATGCACTTCAGTTCAATAATTGCTGAACTTCAGCAATTTTGGCTGAAATTTTTGTTTTGTAATTGCTGAACTTCAGCATTCTAAGAGTTGAATTTGTTTAGTATATGCTGAACTTCAGCATTTTAGGAGCTGAAATTTGTTTAGTATTTGCTGAATTTCAGCTCCTAGAGGATGCACTTCAGTGCTTGGGTCCTTTTGGATAATATTTCAAGCAGTCAACTTGAACTTTCCATCGTCCATCCTCATACCATGAAGGAAGATATCAGTAGGTTCATCAAAACTTTGCCATAGTGGCTTCCCTGACAAATCATCAATTAATCCAAGTTTCCTGAATCCAAGAGTTTTGCTTTATGTGAAGAAGATGCACTTGTGCCTACTTGTGTTCAGAAATATGAGTTCCTTGAAGTTGTTTAATATCACCCGAAGAAGAAGAAGAAGGAGGAGAAGAAAAAGAAAATGAAGAAGGAGAAGGAGGAGGAGAAAGAGGCCTGAAATTGTTTAAAAAGTGGGTATAAGTTAAAACTTTTTTAAAAAGTGGGTATAGGTTAAATGGGAGCGACCAAATAGGGCGCCCCGTGCAATTTTTACAATATTTTCTCATTTAAAACATGGGAGAATGACACACTTACCCACAAAAATAAAATTATTTACCCTTGCCTACCCATTTATTTTTCTACCCATCAAACTAATTATATTTCCTACCCATAGTAATTTTTGTGGGGAATTTTTTCTTTATTCTCCAATTCTTTTTTATTTCTATGCTTCTTTTCTTTTTTCTTTTTTTTCTTTTCTCATTTTCTTTTTCTCGTTTTCTTCTTATTTTTTTATTTTTTCCTTTTCTAATTTCATTTAACTTTTTTTTTTTATATTCTTTTTCTCTTCATAATCTAATTTCATTTACTGTTTTCACTATTTTTATCATTCTTTTTTTTATACAATAAAAAAAATAACTGATATAGTAAATATTTGTTCACCTTTTTTTAAAAATATAACTAGTATAATATACCTTTTGTCTTTTTTTAAATTCAATTATTAAACTGAAATAATATCAGTTGTCACTTGATCTAATTCACTGAATATCACACTGACTATTGCTGAACACCATAAATTACATAATCAGATTCTAAGAATCAACAAGTGATTGTCATGCATACCTTGATCTCCTTCCCTATAAATATCAGTACACACTCTACCATTAGCAGTAACATAACCAATTATGGAGAAAGAAAATATAATCTACGGCCACCAAATCTCCATATATACTAGTTAGAATAGAAATGATAATAAAATATTGAAAAATACAATAAAAGTATAAGTAGCAAAAAAAACTTCTAGAACCATATGATACCAATATGGTATACATGTATACCAATAGAGTATATGATTTCTCTAGAATATTACTACAACTATCTGCGATTATACTACTGTACCAAAACATTAAAGGATGCAATAAAAGTATGAGAAAATTACATGCTCGTATTGTAAGCTAAATATTCGCAAAGCAGCTTGCTCATTTCGTATACTAACATGGTATATAGTTGTATGGGGTCTTTCCAATAATTGCCTATAACTATAAAAACTATTACACAATACACATAATCTATGTCCATCGGCACAAAAAAATTTCAGTACTGCAAATCATGTTCATATAAATAATTTCAGAATAGTAATCACTTAAACATGCAGCTAAAACAACCAAACAAATGTTCAAACTAACATATGATACCAATATGGCATATAACTATACCAACATGGTATACAACTTCACTAGTTAATTTCCGGCAACTGTATGATTTTACTGCTATTACATAGCACACATGCATAAAGAGAAAAATAAAAAAAATAGTGTACCGCATATTAATATAATAAAGTATTTCAAGATATTGTACTATATTACTATTATTAAAAGAAAATCAAATAGTGTACCAATTAAATACAGCTAATACAACCAAAAAATGATTCAACTAGCATATGATACCAATATAATATATAACTATACTAATAGGGTATATAGTTGTATGGGGTCATTCCAACAGCTGCATATAAAATTATAAAAACCATTACATAATATACAAAATCTATGTCCATAGGTACAAGAAAATCCAACACAGCAAAATATGATCATATAAATCATTTCAGAATAGAATTCACTTAAAAATGCAGCTAAAACAACCAAAAAATATTCCAACTACCATATGATACCAATATGACATATAATTATACCAATAGGGTATACAGTTCTACTAATTAATTCCAGAAAACTATATATGACTATACTATTATTACATAATACACACGCATAAAGAGAAAAATAAAAAAAATAGTGTACCACATATTAATATAAGAATGTATTTCAAGATATTGTATTATAATACTATTATATAAAACAAACGCATATAGAAAAAATTAAAATGATTACATAATACACATGCATAAAGAAAAATTAAAAATATTCAAGATATTGTACTATTCTACTATTACTAAAGAAAAATCAAATAATGTACCAATTAAATGTAGCTAATACAACCAAAAAATATTCCAACTAACTTATAATCTAATTAACTCAATGAGAGCTAATGCAATGAATAATACATCCATGGAATTCCATTAATGTTAATAAATATTATTAATGTTAATAAATATTATTATTATTATTTATTTATTAAAAATGTGGACAACAATTGGACAAAAATTCAGGACAATCCTTTTGAAATTGTGGTATGCACGACAACCGGGAGTTTCTCCGATCAACTTATTCCTCTTATCCATTTTTTTCACTGCGAATATCCTATTTTATTTTTATTTTTATTTTTCAAATAATTATTAATATATGTTTCTACAGTCAAAGTACATATCATAGATAGAAAGATAGTCAAAAGTAATGTGATTCAAATCATAAAATAAAATAAAAAGGGGAATAGATTTGCAGTTTCCACATGCCCCTCATGTGGGGTAAAGCAAATTAAAGGGGAAATAGGAAATTAAATAGTCCGGTAATAAGTTTGTGCTGTATAGGTGGGAATTGTAACTAATTTTCAAGTGGGCAATACCGAGTAATTATTTTGGCCTTGATAGGTATTATGCGTTATTTCCTCTTAAAACATATCTAATTTAAAATCTAGTTAATTTTAGCAAGTTTGAAATTGCTCATGATGCTGCTTCTTTTCCACTTCAGCGCCTAAACTCTAATTGCATTCGAACTTCAAACTTTAGGTATGAAATTAGATTTCGATATAGCCTAACTTCATATCTGAATGTCTAAAATTTGAAACACCAGACTCGTAATTTCAATTTCAGACATAATAGCCAAGGAACTTAGAAAAGGAATTGTGTGTTCCTCAAATGCACAGAAGGTTTGGACGCACTTAAGGGTCATTTTAACAAGGTTAATGCCACTAAAGTGTATCATATGAAAGGGAAATCAGTTGTTTGACACTGGGGATTTCTAGTATTTCAGTTTACTTCTCTAATCTGAATGACCTCTGGGATGAATTCGAGTCGATAATTTCTCAACCATGTGACTGTGAAAAGTCCAAAACCTTTGTTGAGTTTCTTCGCCAACAGAAACTTATGAAATTTTTAATGGGACTAAATGACACTTATGCACCTTAAAGTAGTTAAATACTGACGATGCAGCCAATACCTTTTATTGACCAAGCATATTGGATGATAGTTCAAGAGGAAAGCCAAAGGTTAAGTAGTGGATATGGTATACAAAATAAAATTCCGGGAAGTGGACCTGTGAGTGCTGAGAGTAGCTCTTTTGTGTCAGCAAACAATTCGAATGTGAAGTACAGGAAGGGTGCAAATCTATTATGTGATTATTGCAAATTAAAGGGACACATGCTATAAGTTGATGGGGTATCCACCAAGTTTTAAGTTCAATAACAAAAGAAGAGGTGGTAATGACAACCACACATCAGTGGCACATAATGTGAGTGTAATAGATGAAGCTCAGCACATAGGAAGTGATAGAGTTGGGTATGATAAATGGGATGATCAATGCATCAACTCCAATTTTCACACCTGAGTAGTACCAACAGAGGAAAGGACTAGGAGATGTGGCCAATATAACGGGTAACTCGATTACTGACCAAGTTAAGTGGATCATTGACACGGGAGCCTCAAATCATATTGCTTCCTCCTTAGATCTATTTTCCTGTGCTAAACATGTTCCTCCTTCCAAATCTACCTCAGTACACTTACCAAATGGAGATAGTACTAAAATTACACACACAGGGTCTTATGCTTTATCCACTACTCAAACACTACATGATGTGCTTTACTTACCTAAATTTCAATATAATTTGTTATCTGTGTCCAGATATACAAATAAGTTAAAATGTGTAGTCTTTTTTTATCCTGATTTTTGGTTCTTTCAAGACCTCTTCAGTGGCAAGGTGAGGGGGATTGGTAGCCTCAAGGATGGACTCTACATCCTCAATCCTTCAAAGCTTGTTGCATCACCTACCTCTACTTGTATGACTACTGCTACCCAGATGTCACGACCCAAGCCGATGGGCTGTGACGAGTGCCCGAGTGCTACCTATCGAACACCCCTAAGCATATGTCTAAGATATAAGTATGAAATAAGTGTAGATCATGCCTAGCATCTGAAAATAAACTATTGATTCATATGAACAACAAACGTGGGAAACTATGCCCAAAAGACATACATACATATATATATGATAGGGCGAGCCGAAAATGTCACAAACTATCCAACTATACATGACTGTCTACAGACCTCTAACAGAGTGTACAACTGTATAGAGGATGGGACTGCGCCATATCATACCCATATGTATACAAAAGTATCGTACCAAAACTCAATAGCAGCTCCGGATCAAATGGAGCACACCAACTCTCGCTGAGCAAGGATCCTAAGATGGAGATCGTCAGCATGTCTACCTGCACCTACGGCATGAAACGCAAGCCCCCAGTCAATAGGGGCGTCAGTACGAATAATGTACCGAATATGCAAGGCATAAAAATTAGTATATAATAGGCATAAAAGAAACATGGAGTAAAGAACTCAACCTGCAAGTCTGAATAGCTTTGTGAATCATGAAAATATTTATAATGTCATGCGTATGCGTATAAATATTATATCATGTATAGATATATGCGTACATAACATCATCAAGCCTCTGAGGGCATCCCATCATATCATGTCAGCCTCTTTGGGCAAAATCATAAATGTATACCAGCTGATCAGGTGGTGGTGGTGCGTATATAACGCCATAATCTTTCCTCATGTCCCATATATATATATATATAATATATGCGTATATAATGTCATCTGGTCATGGGTCAATGTACATGTATAAATGAATGCAATGCATAAGGAAGTAAGTCAATAAGATCTCTTGGAATGTCATAAAATCAATATGCATTCGGATAAACTTTAGCAACTTACGTATTTTTCTGAGACCCATGAATAGAATATATAATAATAGGACACATGGGGAATCCAGAACATAGGCACCCCTAGTATTTCTATGAATAGAGTCATTTATGAAAGTTGTACATTTGTTCGTTTCGTTTGTATCATATGGATCATGCCAAAAAGAAAGAATAGATAGCCTTAACATGCCTCAAGTTGTCAGTGCAACTCAACAACAAGCTTACGACAACTAGCGCGCCAACCCTATAACAAAGAAATACGTGTACAACTTAGATGGCGGTGGTATATCACGTATCTCAAATAATAACTCGATTCTAAAATAAAACGGGCAGCATTTCTCCTGATTTCACTGCTCCCTCAAACCTACTATAGGTGAGATACAAAGACAATACAATCAACAGCTCAAAAATAACCCAACTACAATTCGGGACCTTCAATACAACAAAACCCCCAAATATACCATAACATACCCAATCAATAAGTTATCAATTAACCTGAAATTGCAACAACGAGTGACCAACCTACTACCCTACTATATGTGGCATTTCTACACGTCATTCATCCTTCCAAACTCCATAAATCAGCAGCACAATAAGCCAACACGAGTGGACTTCAAAACCGTCCACTAAAAGTGAAATAAATCGAACTCACGGCTTCCGATCACCGTCCCGTGAGTTCTAACTATTAGGAAAAGAATTTATCAACCTTCCTTGATATTTAAACACTTAAATACAGAAATTAGGCATTTTATTAACTATTAAATACATTCCAAAACTCAAACTACAAAGAAAAAGAGAAGCGATATAGTGATACTTACGTCATAGGGATCGTTCTGATGTTATCGCTTCTCGATTTCGTACCCGGGATGTTAGTATTCTTTGTAACACTATTAGAGAACTAAAGGACAGGTTCTATGGTGTTCTTGGGTTCTTTATAAAAATGAAGAGAGAGACGAGTTAAGACATATATATCAACTTTTGAAAAGTCAAAGAGGTGCTAGCTTGGTACCCTCTCATTCACCCATCTTCCGACGCTTATATCTTTTTATTCAGATGTCGTATGAATAAACGGTTAAGAGCGTTGAAAACTACATTCCAAGACCTTAAATTTTGTATATAATATGTCCCAAAAAGACCTCATATAGCACACGAAATTTATTTCTCAAAAAGCTCTGTTACAAGGCAAATCCTTAGTCGGTTTTTCTGCAACTTAAATCCGATTTTTTCCAAATTTTATATTTTCTATCCAAACATCATATATAATCATATTATTCCTTTAAGATCACTTAAATCATGATTAACAAGTCTCATATTTATTATACGTCACCTTGGGACGCACATGGTGTAACAATTTTCCCTCTTAGAAACATTCGTCCTTGAATGTTAAACTCCTAGAGATCTATAGAAATTTTTGGCAGAGTCTCCTCTATAACGGTACTAATACCAACCTGCTAGATAGAAAACCCATCAACACAAAGCCGCATAAGGCCACAATCATTAATAACACCAATGGCCTCACATGACCAATGACAATAACTAACATAAGAATCAAGTACCATATACGTACCTAAAGGCTGTGATGTCTCAGTTCGATCCTCCTCTGAAAGCGGAAACAAATGAGGATACATAGACTTCATGTCTTCTTCAGCTTCCCAAGTCATCTCCTCCACATTCTTGTTCCTCCAAAGTACTTTAACTGAAACTACGTCCTTAGTTCTCAATCTCCGAACTTGTCTATCTAGTACAGCAATGGGAGCTTCCTCATATGATAGTTGCTCTGTGACCTGAACATCGTTAATTGGAACGACTCTAGAAGGATCTCCAATACACTTGCGAAGCATAGACATATGAAAAACTAGATGTACAAACTCTAATTTGGAAGGCAAGTCTAACTCATATGCTACTTGGCCTACTCTGCATATAATCTTATAAAGTCCAATGTACCGATGGCTAAGCTTTCCTTTCTTACCGAATCTCATAATGCCTTTCATCGGTGATACCTTTAGGAATACCCAGTCGTCTACCTGAAACTCCAAGTCTCGGCGTCGATTATCTGTATAGGACTTCTGACGACTTTGAGCTGCTAATAGCCTTTCCCTTATAAGCTTAATATTCTCAATTGCCTGTTGTACCAACTCTGGTATTACTAACTTAGTTTCCCCAATCTCGAACCATCCTATAGGAGACCTACACTTCCGTTCGTAAAGAGCTTCGTATGGAGCCATCTGAATGCTGGAATGATAACTATTATTATATGCGAACTCAATAAGTGGAAGATGATCATCCTAGCTACCCCTGAAGTCTATCACATAAGCCTGTAGCATATCCTCCAGTGTCTGAATAGTACGTTCAGTCTGACCGTCTGTCTGGGGATAAAATGATGTACTAAGATTTATCTGAGTTTCCAATCCTTTTTGGAAGGACCTCCAGAAATTAGCTATAAACTGAGCACCTCTATCTGAAATAATAGATATAGGGACACCATTAAGTTGTACTATCTCCCTAATGTAAATCATTGCATAATTCTCTGCTGAATACGTAGTCCTCACAGGCAGAAAATGGGTTGATTTTGTAAGTCTATCGACAATAACCCATATAGAATCGAACTTATGTTGGGTACGAGGTAATCCTATGATGAAATCTATATTAATCATTTCCCATTTCCAAGTCGGAATCTCTATAGCCTGCAATAATCCACCGGATTTCTAATGCTCAATCTTAACTTGCTGACAATTAGGGCATTGAGCAACAAACTCTACTATATCCTTCTTCATTCCGTCCCACCAGTATATTCCCCTAATATCATGATACATCTTCGTCGCTCCTGGATGAATAGAATAATGAGAATAGTGAGCTTATCCCATAACCTACTGGCCCAACCCTGCCACATCAGGAACACATAATCGACCTCGATATTTGAGGACTCCATCTCCTGTAATCTCAAATGGTGTCTTCTCCTTTTGAGGGGTTGCATCTCTGTAGTGAGCTAGCACAGGATCTTCATACTGGCATTCCTTCACTTCAGTTACTAGAGAGGATGTTGCCGTGTCCTGAATAGTAACTCTGGTATCACCTGAGTCCAGTAATCGAACTCCAAGACTAGCTAGATGATGAATCACATGGGCTATCCCACACTTCTCTAACTGTAAATATGACAGGCTACCCATAGATCTACAGTTGACGGCGTCAGCTACTATATTCGCCTTCCCCAGATGGTATAAAATATCAACGTCATAGTCTTTCAGTACCTCCAACCATATCCTTTGGCGCAAATTCAATTCTTTTTGCTTGAAGATATATTGAAGGATCTTATGATCCGTATAGATATCAGCATGAATGCCATACAAATAGTGCCTCCACATCTTTAGTGCATGAATCACCGCGGCTAACTCTAAATCGTGGGTCGGGTAATTCTTCTCGTGGTTTCTTAGTTGTCTAGAAGCGTAAGCGACAACCTTACCATGCTGCACTAATACACAACCTAATCCAACGCCCAAAGCGTCATAATAGATAGCATAACCATCGGTCCCTTCTGGAAGTGTCAGAACTGGTGTTGAAGTCAATCTGTCCTTCAATGCCTGGAAACTCCACTCACAAGTATCAGTCCACTGAAACTTAGTTGCATTATGAGTTAACTTTGTCAATGGTGCTGAAAGAGAAGAAAAACCCTCTACAAATCTCCTATAATAACCTGCCAAACCCAGGAAGCTACGAACCTCCGTCGGTGTCGTGGGTCTAGGCCAAGTCTTCACTGCCTCAATCTTCTGTGTATCAACCCGAATACCCTCACCTAAAATAATATATGCAAGGAAAGCTACAGAATTCAACCAAAATTCACATTTGGAGAATTTTGCGTACAACTTCCTTTCTTGTAGAACTGTGAGCATAGTACACAAATGATTTTCATGCTCAGCCTCTAAACGAGAATAAATCAAAATATCATCTATAAATACAATCATGAACATATCTAGAAAGGTTTTGAACACACGATTCATCAAATCCATGAATACTGATGGGGAATTGGTCAAACCGAACGACATAACATGAAACTCAAAGTGCCAGTATCTGGTCCTGAATGATGTCTTTGGAATATCTTTCTCTCTAACCCTTACCTGATGGTACCCTGACCTCAAGTCTATCTCCGAGAAACACCTGGCTCCCTGCAACTAATCAAATAAATCATCAATCCTCGGGAGCGGGTACTTATTCTTGATCGTCTCCTTATTCAACTGTCTGTAATCAATACACATCCGCAAGGAACCATCTTTCTTTCTCACAAATAACACAGGTGCTCCCCACGATGATGTACTGGGTCTGATAAAGCCTTTTTCAAGCAAATCCCTAAGTTGTTCTTTCAATTCTCTCAGCTCTGCAGGTGCCATTCTATAAGGAGGAATAGATATCGGTTGAGTATCTGGTAATATGTCAATAGCAAACTCAATCTCCCTCTCTGGTAGAAGGCCTGGCAGCTCATTGGGAAAAACATCGGGAAACTCATTAACCACCGGAATAGATTGAAGAGTCGGTGACTCTTCTTTCACATCCCGTACCCGAACTAAGTGATAAATATAGCCCTTTCTGATCATCTTCCTTGCCTTGAGATAGTAAATAATTCTACCTCTTGGCGATGCAGTATTACCTTTCCACCAAAATCGGCTCCCCTGGAAACTGGAACCGAACCATCTTTTATCTACAATCAACGTTAGCATAACAAGAAGCCAACCAATCCATACCCATTATAACATCAAATTCCACCCTATCTAACTCAATCAGGTCGGCTATTGTAGAACGACTATGAACTACTACTATACAGTATTTATATACCCGTCTAGCTATCACTAGATCCCCAACAAGTGTAGACACCTCAAAAGGTTCAATCAACTCAGGTTCTATCCCAAACTTACTAGCAACCAATGGAGTGACGTACGATAAGGTGGAACCTGGATCAATCAATGCATATACATCATATGAGGAGAATGATAATATACTTGTAGCAATATCAGGTGATGACTCATAATCCTGTCGACCCGCTAAGGCATAGATACGGTTCTGAGGACCACTCGAGCTAGATGCTCTACTTCTGCCTCTACCACGACCAGTCGGTGCCTGTGAACTTTGCTCAGGGGGCGTACTGATGATGACGAATTGGCTACAGATCTCGCTGGCTGAACTATACCTGCACCACCTCTCATCGGATAATCTCTCATAATGTGGCCTGGATAACCACAAGTATAACAAACACCCAACCTTATAAGGCACTGCCCAGCATTTTGCTTACCACACTGAGCACATCGTGGAAAGGGCATTATCTGACTTGACTCATCCCTGTACTGAGAACTAGAGGCCCTGGAACTCTATCTGGACCCTGAATATGTGGAACGATCAAATCTCCTACCGGCAAACTGAGGGGGTGCACTAGCCGATGGGTGGGCTGGATACCTCGTGTACTGTTATCTCTGACCACCTCGAAACTCACCAGAAGGACCTGAAAGTCTCGCTCTCTTACTCTGGCCACTATCATGCTCACGATCGGCCCTCTGCTTCTGCTTATGCTCCTCTACACCCTGAGCGTATGCCTGAATACGAGAAATATCAATGCCTGGATGAAGTGAGACCGACATACAGTCATTAAGCAGGTGCAACTCCAACCCCATCACGAACTGGTGAACCCGATCCTCCATCTTAGTTACAATAGTGGGAGCATACCTAGCCAAAGAATCAAACTGAAGGTTGTACTTCCGAACACTCATATTACCCTGTCGAAGGGTCAAGAACCTATCAACTCTGGCCCGTCTAAGTTTTGGTGGCAAATAATGACGAAGAAAAGTCTTTGTAAACTCCTGCCATACTGCTGGAAGGGCATCCTCACCTCTAGACAACTCCCAAAACTCGTACCAATTAACTGCAACATCTCGAAGTCTATAGGAAGCTAGCTCAATTGACTCAGTCGCAGTGGCCTTCATTACCCTCAAAGTCCTCTACATCCTATCGATAAATACCTGAGGGTCCTCATTTTGATCTGCTCCAGTGAATATCGGAGGGTCCAAATTAATGAAATCACGAACTCTCGCACTGATGGCCCTATCTGCATGACCAATACCTACCTCCTGGCATCGAGCCTGTGCGGCCATTAATCGAGTCAATAGCTGAATAGCGTCTCTCATCTCCTGACCTGGTGCATCTGGCTGAGGAGCTGGGGGTACTGGAGCTGGCGCTGGTGCTGGTGCCCCTCGGATCTCCTCCGGAGAGGGTAGGGTATGTGAAGTCTAAGATGGAGTCTCATTATGTGACTCTCCCTGAGCCCTGGTAACTCGTGGCGCTCGACTTGTAGTCTCATCATCCACGGACTTGCCCTTCTGGGCGGCTGTAGCTTTCTTGGGCATCGCTGAGAACATAACATACCGTTAGGAAAATGAATTCTTATATCGCACGATCTAAAATAAGAAGGGAGGGTAATATCCTATATGTCCTGTAGCCTCCTGTTTATAAGTGTGGTGCACAACAAAATCATAAACAAGACTCTACTAGACACGGTCTGTAGACAACCCTAGGATGGAACTGCTCTGAAACCACTTTTGTCACGACCCAAGCCGATGGGCTGTGACGAGTGCCCGAGTGCTACCAATCGAACACCCCTAAGCATATGTTTAAGATATAAATATGGAATAAGTGTAGATCATGCCTAACGTCTGAAAATAAACTACTGATTCATATGAACAACATACGTGGGAAACTATGCCCAAAAGACATACATACATATATATACGGTAGGGTGAGCCGAAAAGGCCACAAACTATCCAACTATACATGACTATCTACAGACCACTAATAGAGTGTACAACTGTATAAAGGATGGGACTAGGCCCCGTCATACCCATATGTATACAAAAGTATCGTACCAAAACTTAATAGCAGCTTCGGATCAAATGGAGCACACCAACTCTCGCTGAGCAATGATCCTAAGATGGAGGATCGTCAGCATGTCTAGCTGCACCTGCTGCATGAAACGCAGGTCCCCAGGCAATAGGGGCGTCAATACGAATAATGTACCGAGTATGTAAGGCATAAAAATTAGTATATAATAGACATGAAAGAAACATGGAGTAAAGAACTCAACCTGTAAGTCTGAATAGCTATGTGAATCATGAAAATATTTATAATGTCATGCGTATGCGTATAAATGTCATATCATGCATAGGTATATGCGTACATAACATCATCAAGCCCCTGAGGGCATCCCATCATATCATCTCAGCCTCTGTGGGCAAAATCATAAACGTATACCAGCTGATCAGGTAGTGGTGCGTATATAACACCATAACTTTTCCCATAACACACACACACACACACACACACACACACACACACACATATATATATATATATATATATATATATATATATATATATATATATATATATATATATATATATATATATATATATATATATATATACCCGTATATAACGCCATCTGGTCATGAGTCAATGTACATGTATAAATGAATGCAATGCATAAGGAAGTAAGTCAATAAGATCTCTTGAAATGTCATAAAATCAATATGCATTCGGATAAACTTTAGCAACTTACGTAATTTTCTGAGACCCATGAATAGAATATATAATAATAGGACACATGGAGAATCAAGAACATAGGCACCCCTAGTATTTCTATGAGTAGAGTCATTTATGAAAGTTGTACGTTTGCTCGTTTCATTTGTATCATATGGATCATGCCAAAAAGAAAGTATGGATAGCCTTAACATACCTCAAGTCGTCAATGTAACTCAACAACAAGTTTACGACAACTAGCGCGCCAACCCTATAAGAAAGAAATACATGTACGACTTAGATGGCGGTGGTATATCACGTATCTCAAATGATAACTTGATTCTAAAATAAAACAGGCAGCATTTCCCCTGATTTCACTGCTCCCTCAAGCCTACTATAGGTGAGATACAAACACAATACAATCAACAGCTAAAAAACAATCCAACTATAATTCGGGACCTTCAATACAACAAAACCCCCAAATATACCATAATATACCCAATCAATAAGTTATCAATTAAACTGAAATTGCAACAACGAGCTACCAGCCTACTACCCTACCATATGTGGAGTTTATCTATGCCCTTCATCCTTCCAAACTCCATAAATCAGCAGCACAATAAGCCAACACGAGTGGACTATAAAACAGTCCACTAAAAGTGAAATAAATCGAACTCACGGCTTCCGATCACCGTCCCATGAGTTCTAACTATTAGAAAAAGAATTTATCAACCTTTCTTGATATTTAAATACTTAGATACAGAAATTATCATTTTATTAACTATTAAATACATACCAAAACTCAAACCACAAAGAAAAAGAGGCGATATAGCGATACTTAAGCTGTAGGAATCGTTCTGATATTATCGCTTCTCGATTTCGTACCCGAGATGTTAGTATTATTTGAAATACTATTAGAGAGCTCAAGGACAGGTTCTATGGTGTTCTGTAGTCGGGTTCTATGTAAAAATAAAGAGAGAGACGAGTTAAGACATATATATATCAACTTTTGAAAAGTCAAAGAGGTGCTAGCTTAGCACCCTCTCATTTGTCGTATGAATGAACGGTTAAGAGCGTTAGAAACTACATTCCAAGACCTTAAATTTGGTATTTAATATGTCCCAAAAAGACCTCATATAGAACATAAAATATATTTCTCACAAAGCTCTGTTACAAGGCAAATCCTTAGTCGGTTTTTTCGCAACTTAAATCCGATTTTCCCAAACTTTATATTTTCTATCCAAACATCATATATAATAATATTAAGACTATAAAATCATTTAAATCATGATTAACAAGTCTCATATTTATTATAAGTCACCTTGGAACGCACAAGACTTCCTCCTCTACTATGTTGTGACATTAAAGACTTGGTCATGCTCCTTATTCAGTCCTCTAGAAAACACTTACAATAAAGACCATGTTGTCTAGTTTAGATTCTTGTAACTGTCATGTTTGTCCATTAGCTAAACAAATTAGGTTACCTTTTCCTACTAGTATCTCAAAATCAAAATGTTCATTTGAGCTTGTTCATATGGATGTGTGGGGTCCTTATAGATTGAATACCTACAATGGTTATAGATACTTTCTCACTCTTGTTGATGATTTTTCAAGAATGACATAAACCTTTATCTTAAGACTGAAAAGTGTTGTATATGTGATTTTTATCCAATTTTCTTCGCTTAGTAGAAAATCAATTCTCTTCTACTATCAAGATTCTTAGGTCTGATAAAGGCTATGAGTTTTTTAATTCTCTTTGCTCTACTCTATTTCAAACCAACAGAATTGTTCATCAAAGTAGTTGTGTCTATACTCCCCAACAAAATGAAGTTGTGGAGAGGAAGCATAGACATATACTTGAAGTAGGTAGAACATTAAGGTTTCAGGTTGTACTTCCGTTGAAACTATGTGGTGACTGCATTCTAGCAACCACTTATATCATTAAAAGACTGCCTAACAATGTTCTACATGAAAATACTCCTTATGAGCCTTTTCATGGTTGTCCTCCTAAACTTGATCACCTAAGGACAATAGGCTACCTCTATTATGCTACAAAAATTGATTTTCATGATAAGTTTCTACCAATGTCCATCCCTGATGTCCTTTTAGGCTATGCTTCTACACAGAAAGGTTATAAACTATATGACCTTGATTCTGAAAAAACCTTTGTCAGTCGAGATGTTGTCTTCAAGGAAAATATTTTTCCCTTCAAATTTCCAAAAGGAAAATTTCTTTCATCACATCATGACTCTTCCACATACATTCCTGCAGCTTCTTCTGATACATTCAATCCATCTTCAACATTGGATGATGTACCCTTCTCTTCTATACCAAATACACCTACTCCAACTCCTTCAACATCAATCACCAGGTCACAAATTTCATCTTTAGAGCCTACCAACTCTTAATTCACTACCAATTCACCTCCCTCTGAAGATTCTAATCCATCAGACAACTTACCTTCTGATTCTTCCATTGATCATGACACTTCAACTTATCTTAGTCTACCTGTCTCGCCTGTCATCTCTCAGCCTAGAAAATCAGGCAGAACTAGTAAGCCACTTATTTGTCTGATTATGTCCATCCACCCTTGCCATCTACTTCTTCCATCTCTCATCCCATTGAACAGTTTGTATCCTATTCTCATCTTTCTGCTACTTTCAAAACATTTCTTATTTTTTTTCTACTGATATTGAACCTTATTATTTCCATCAAGCTAGTCAGGATAACAACTGGGTTCAAGCTATGGAGCTTGAGATTGAGGCTTTAGACCAAAATAACACTTGGACCATGGTTGACTTACCTACTGGCAAGATACCCATTAGGCGCAAGTGGGTGTATAAAATAAAATACAAGGCAGATGCTACTGTAGAGATGTTCAAGGTCAGATTGGTTGCTAAAGGTTTCACACAACAGGAGGAGTAGGATTTCTATGATACATTCTCCCCTGTGACTAAGCTAACAACTGTGAGGGCTGTCATTACCACTGTAGCTCTTAAACACTAGCATGTATTTCAAATGAATGTCCAAAATGCCTTTTTGACTGGAGATCTTGAAGAGGAAGTTTTATGACTTTACCCCAAGGACTTAGTAGCCAGGGGAAGCATAATGTTTGTAGGCTACTCAAATCCCTCTATGGGCTAAAGCAGGCATCTAGACAGTAGAATTTGAAACTATCTCAAGCCTTGTCTCTATCTGGTTTTAAGCAAAGTAAACATGACTATTCATTGTTCACCAAGAATGTGGATAGCAAGTTTGTACTGATACGTGTCTATGTAGATGACCTTCTTGTTACAGGAAATGATTTGCAGGAAATAAAGCTTGCTCAGGAAGCTCTGCATCAACATTTCAAGATGAAGGAACTTGGGGAGGTCATATATTTCTTAGACATAAAGTTTGCTAGGTCAAATGAGGGAATTCTCATGTTTCCAAGAAAATATGCCTTAGAAATGATATCTGAAGCAGGCCTAGCAGGTTCTAAACCTAAAGAGACACCAATGGAGCAGAACTTGAAGTTGACAATTACAAAGTTTGATGCATGCACAATCACAAATAATGGAGATGAGTTATAGGAGGACAAGGCGAGCCACCAAAGGCTCATGGGGAAGCTTTTGTATCTCACAATAATAAGACTTGACATTTAATATGTAGTGCAATTTCTAAGTCATTTTATGCATGTACCCAAAAAGTCTCATTATGAAGCAGCAGTTCATGTAATAAGATAAATTAAGAAGCAACCAGGGCTGGGATTGTTAATGTCTAGTAACAGCATTGAAGAGATAGAAGCATTATGTGACTCAGACTGAGCCTCATATCCTATGTCAAGAAAATCTGTTACTGGACATTGCATTAAGCTTGGAGGTTCAACCATATCTTGGAAAGCCAAGAAGCAGAATACAATATCTAGAAGCTCAGCTGAAGCTGAGTATAGAAGCATGGCACACACAGTGCCTGAACTTGTGTGGTTTAGTGGTCTATTGAAAGAACTGAATGTGGATTTAAAGCTGCCCATAGAGTTGTTTTGTGATAACAAAGCTGCATTGCAAATTGCTGCAAATCCTATATACCATGAGAGGACGAAGCACATAGAGATAAATTGCTATTTCATTAGAGAAAAAATTCAAGAAGGGTTGATTAAGACCCTCTACATTGCTAGCCAAGAACAACCAGCAGATGTTCTAACAAAGGCACTTGGACACCAGCAACATGCGACATTAATCTTCAAGTTGGGAATGAAAGACATTTTCTCATTCTCAACTTGAGGGGGAGTGTTGGCATTAAAAGAGTTGTAAATGGTTGTACATTCCTGTATTTAAGTTGTACCCTTCTAGAAGATAGTCAGTTAGGAAATTAGTTATTAGTATTTTACTGTTAGTCGGTTAAGTTGGTTACTTAGCTATTAGAATAAATAGACTATGTACAACTCATTTTTGCATTAAGGCAACTAACAGAGAAAATTGATCTCATTTCTCTGCCCCTCTCTGATTGTTTCTTCCTCTCTCTTCTTAGAACTCATTAATGGTGGAACCTATGGCTAGATTTTAATAAATTGGGGTTTATACCTAATCCTTCACCAAGCTATGTTAAGAAAAATAAAAGAGATAGACCTAGAAAGCTACATAGAAGCCTGCATTGCAATATTTTCCAACAGTTCAAAGCTTAAAGTAGAGCGTTCTCCAGCTTGGCTAAACTTCTAAAAAATCAGATGTGATTATTTTAAAACAGAGGTACTTAATTTGGAGACTAAAAGGTGTTTGGCCGGAAAAAAATAAGTGATTCTAAGTTTTTTCTTAATTTAATCCATATGTCTCTCACACTCTCTTTTCTTGGCTCATCTCTAAGATACACATCAATTCGTCAAACACAAACTTAATTAAAGTTTCTCATGAAAAATATTTCAAATTATTTATCTATTCAAATAACATTACTTGTAAAGTAAATAGTTACACGTCCATTTTCATAATTTGATACTTAAAATCACTTTTTGAAATGTAGGCCAAACATATATGATTTCTCGGGGTAAATTTCACAAATGGTCATATACCGTACTTTTTTCACTAAAGTCATATAACTTTATTTTCTAACACAAAAATCATATAATTATGACTTTTTTTTTTCATCAAAGTTACATAACTATGTTTTCTCACACAAAAATCAGAAAACTTTTACTAACTCACACAAAAATCATACTGATCGAAAAATATAATTTTTTTGTAGTATTTTCTTATTTTGTAGTTTTTTTATTTTTTATTTTCAGTCTAATAAATAATAACCCAATTAAAATAGGAATGACTCAACTCGACCTGGCCCACCCGACCCAATACTCATACATATAAATTAAAATAATACTAAAAGTGAATAGTAAAGCCTTCAAAACATGATACTTCTATCTTTTATTTTTCTTTTCAAGATTTTTATTTAAATTGAGAGCATTTTTATTTCAAGTGCTCTATAATTATACCTTTTATTTCTTTATTTTTTTGTCAGAATCTCATGCATTCCGAACTAAATTTTTTATGGGGAAAGAATTCACTTTTAATATTATTTTAACTTAAGTATACGAGTATTGGGTCAGGTTGGGTTGGGTCATTTCTATTTTAAGGAAAAAATATAAAATTATATATATACTCAACTATTTTTTTAGGAGTAGTTAACAATATACTCATATTTCTTTTATTTTAAATGGGTAATTATTTATTAAACTGAAAATAAAAAATAAAAAAACATAAAATTAGAAAATACTACGGAAAAATTTATTTTCCAACCACTATGATTTTTGTGTGAGAAAACAAAGTTATATAACTTTGGTGGAAAAAAATCATAGTTATATGATTTTTGTGTGAGAAAACAAAGTTATATGACTTTGGTGAGAAAAAAATCATAGTTATATAACAATTCGTGAAATTTAACCCTATTTCTCGTGTACTAACAGAAGCACTTCCAAAAATAATTTGACCAAACACAACTTGCTAAAAGTACACATTCATTTGAAAAGAAGTCATTTCCCAGCTCGGCATGTCCTTTTCTTTTTTCTCTAGGGTTTTGCAAGAACGCAATAGAGTAGTTTTTCTTTTTCTTTCATGATCAATGAGAAAGCTTTAGGTAGTTGAGCCAGAATTCGTTGATAAGGTGGTGCTAGACAAACTTTTCAATGTACTAATAGTATTTTAGAAACTTTCTAATCTGGAATCAGTTTTAAGTAATTCTACTATTCTAGCAATAATTATTACTTCATCCTACGAAAGCCTTCTAGATACTTTAACTTATTTTAATCTTATTTCTTATTTTTTTCAAATCTTTTTGTTATTCACAGTGGAGAGGGGAAGGAGATCTTTGCTCTTTATTGCATAGCTATTGTTAATATTAATAGAGACGTTATATTCTTATCCCTAGCTTTAATTTACTGTGCTGTAATTAGAAGTCAATAAGAACTTAAAGCACGACTGGAGCTAGGTGAGCGTGTGAATCCTTTGCCCGAAAATTACACTGTGTATATATGATTAATTCTTTTTTTATATATATGGTATATTAGATTTTGAAACTCCTTTAACTTCTTTGCGTGTTTATTTTTCTTATTGTTTAAATTTTCTTTGGTAAAAATCCCGCCATGACTAGAAGCGCGTAGGAGAGCATTGTTATTACATGTTTGGCCTTGACTTTGTATATTGTCAAGTAGGGGTGTACATGGACCGGATTGGTTCGGATTTTATCAAAATCAAACCAAACCAACTATATCGGTTTGGTTTGATTTGGTTCGATTTTGTCGGATTTTTCGGGTTTTTCAGATTGTTACATAAATATTATTTTAATATTACTTGTTAACGTTATCGATAAAGTTTTGATAAGTTAATGTATGTTTAGTAAAAATTAAAAAAATTACAAATATATGACCTATTAAAATATTCTTATGGAGATTTTTTTTAGTAACACGTGATAGTTATTTTCTTAATCGTCTAACAATAATTTTTCATTTGATGTACGCTTTCAAGATTAACAGAATTTAATAATTAAACATAAAAATCAATATGATACCTAAATAATGAAATGTTCTATTTAATTTTAAATTATCGAAATACCATTTCAAATTCGAAAGATATAAGAAATCTTGACATATGAATATGGAAGAACAAAGAGATGATTGACCCATTTAAATAACACTTAATAAGAAAGTGATGCAACTCATTATTTAAAGTAAATAAAAATAAATGCACTTCATAATTTTATTAAATATTACATTCTATGAGCGGATCTCAAATATTTTTAGATATTTTTTAAAGAAAATTCTATATAAAGTCTTAAAAGTATATATAAAAATTACATATTTATATGTTGGTTTGATTCGGATTTTTCACCAAATACCAAACCTAATCGGATTTTTTAATCGATTTGGTTTGACTTTTAATTTTTCCAGTTCGATTTGAACAGCGTTGTTGTCAAGTATTTGGCAAAATCTTTCCGTTACCAGTTACAATCAAATATCACCAAACTCTCCACCAAAACGTCCTTCCTTTTTTCTTACATAATTTCTATATTTATAAAATGAGGATAATGACGAGAAAATAGAATCTTGCCTGCTGAATTGCTCCACAGATCTATATAAGGAAAATTTCTTTTTATTTTAATATATTGAATATAGTACTTAATTAGATCTTTGTAACAAGGATTGGTGCGCGGCAAATAAATAGTCAGGCAACCCCCACGTTGAATGGCTCGTGCCCCAGACCGGTCGTTGGTTAACCTTAAAGGTTGACTTTTCCTTTGGGATCCCATGGGCTTAACCGCTAGAGCTTCCAGATTTGGTTCTTCTATTTTTCGACCCAAATCTTTGCTACCCAGGCACCTTCACACCATGAGGTTATATTTCACTCTTATTGTTTCTTTATATTGTATGTACTTGTTTGTTTTTCTGTTTCAACCGGGTTCAAATGGATATTGGATATTGGTATATACGGTCTGAGCTAGTTTGATATTGAGGCATAGGACTAATTGTTGAATTTTTTTTTTTTTTCGTGTGTGTTTCTATTCCACTATGTGGTTGTAGTTTCATGGAGGTTAAATGTTTCTTTATGGTTTTTGGATTCATTATGGATATTGATACATTGGTAAAGTTGGCATAACTGGTAAAGTTGATGCCATATGACCAGGCCTCTTGTAGAAATGCAGGGTAAGACTGCGTACAATAGACCCTTGTGGTCCGAACCTTCCCTGAACCCGCGCATAGCGGTAGCTTAGTGCATCGGGCGGGCTGTCCTTTATAGATATTGATACATCGGCACTTCATCTGTTTCATTTTAAACAGCGGTTTGGTATTGAGTTTAAGGTAAAAACTAAAAAGAAAGGCTTTTTGCACATACCAAAAGTTTTGTTTGAACTTGCGGTTTTAAACATGTCATGGCGTCGTTATGATTATAAAAGCACGTCATTAAGGTTAAGTTTAAAGTTAAAAGAGTTTCAAAGTGTGGAAAGATATCTTTTTCTCAAAAATAAATTAACACGGAAAGTGTTATATAAAATGGAATACACCACAACAACAACAACAAAAATATACCCAGTGTATTCCCACATGTGGGGCAAGTGTTATATAAAATGGAACATAGGGAGTATTTATTTACATGTAGGACCTTACTCTCCTCTGTCAGCTTTTGTTTGCAGGATTCAGATATTTTCTGCAATTACAGTATTAGAGTGGTTGTTAGATCAAGGTTGTTGTTTTCCTGATTTTGTAGGTGTTAGAGTTGATTCTGGATGTTGTCCACAAGCTTTCTCAAGAAATGCATGTTTTAGATGAGAGGATGTTGATAGGTTGAGAGTTTTGTAAGTGAGATACCAATATTGATCCCTAGGGTATGGGTGCAGATAAAAAACAAATGAACTTTAATTGATCATTAAGTCTGAATTT
The DNA here is from genome assembly GCF_000715075.1 of Nicotiana tabacum. Taxonomy (NCBI): domain Eukaryota; kingdom Viridiplantae; phylum Streptophyta; class Magnoliopsida; order Solanales; family Solanaceae; genus Nicotiana; species Nicotiana tabacum. Next base: position 144,949,688 of record NC_134096.1, on the reverse strand, counting down.
GATGAAGTTAATTGCTACCAAGTGGAAACACTTTTCTCTTTTGTTGTGTTTAACAGCAGTTAAGTAGAGTAAGTGACACTGGGAAGATCAGCCAAATCCCCAGCAAAAGAGGAAGAAAAACTCTTCCTTAAGTGGACCTGCTAAAGGGAAAGTCTCGACTCCATTTGAGTTGGAGTAGATGCAATTGATTACATAGACAAGCTTGTAAAATTAAAATACAAACTGAGTTTTAAATGGAAGGTGATTTGCCTTGAGGAACACATGCAGCTGCATTTAGTTAGTAAACATGTATCTCTCCGCTTTCTGTTGAATGTTATAAGCTTTCATACTACTCATATAGGTCTTTCCATCGGGGCAGAACATATTGCAGTGTGATCCTTCGGGTAATAGGATTTGATACTTTTTCAATTGGAAATCAGTGCAACTGCTCCTTTGATGGAAGTTATGGGATAGATTGAGATTCACTTTCAATATGCTGCTATACAAAGCTTCAGTTGTCTCATTTCGAACTGCATTGAGATGGAGAACTGAATCCTCTTGATGTGTAGCCAAAACTGTGAATTTGGACCTCTTAATCATTCATTTGCTTTTCAATGCGACATGTTACTTACTCATACGTTTTTTCACATCAGTTGGTCGGATAAATGGTTTTTGTTTGAAATTTCTTTAACTTATCTTCTGCTTGTTTTAATCTCAGCACATGATAACGCAATGCCCTCCTGAAAATTTCGACTTTTCAGAGAATATGTTGATACTTGATAGCCACTCATTCGTTCAATTAGACCTAGTTGTCCTGTACCCTGGTTTAGATGGGCTTTCAACAGTAAATTTCTAAGTAACAGCATCAATCTATTTTTTATTGTTTGTTCTTTGACCTTTTAATGTAAGGCTTTAAAGTGTTCCGTGTGTTAAACGTTGAATACTGTAGTTCTAGTGAATTAGTGATTGAAAGACTTTCAGATGGATTAACATGCCCACATGACCTGTAGAAGAAAAAATTCTTTTAAGCAGTGTTGTCATTTAGATACTGCAATGTAAACACACATAAGCGATGAGACACAAGATGGGTGAATTTATAAGCTATGTGGGGCATAATTCATGAAAATGATGTCAAATCTCTGATCAAAGTAATCCACACATTTTAATTGAGTTTATCGCTCTTAGTTTTCATCATCCTGAGACTTGGACTATTCATCTATCCTATTTCATGACGCTAAGTGGTGCAACAAGTTTGGCTCTTAGCATGACCTGAACCTGTTATTCTCGGTGTCCATTAGATCCAAATGCTTTGTGATTTTCTCCGATAAGACGCTGATTATATTGAATAGTCAGATGTAGCAGCTAACAACTCATACTTACAAGTTAGAAGGCAGTGATTTCTATTGCATATTTTATTAAGCTTCAGTTTACCTTCTTTTCTGAACCTGTTGTCTAGGTCTTCTACAATGTTACATCAATCAACTGCAGGAGCGCTTTGTTCGAGCATTTAGGTTCTGACTGTTGAAAGATGTATTTTTTATTTGTATTACCCTTTCTACTGATCATGTTCATAGCTTCTATAAAATTTACCCTTATCAAACAAAAAAAACTACCTTTTCCTCGGATCAAACTTTTGATCTTACCATAAGATGATATTGCCTGCTAGAGAAAATGTGACCCCTCTTTGTTTCAGGTCCTAGTATATGCTGATTATAATCCAACTTGAAAAACTGTTTAGCCCCAAAAGAGATATAATGCAATATCATTCAATCCATTTGATTTCTGAGAGAATATTCTTCTTATACATATTTACTGTAGCATTTCTACTTTAGATTTTAATATGTTGGCCCACTACAGAACAAGGACAATTTTTGGGATTTCCCTTTCCCTAATCATCATAAACATGGCCGCTATAATGGAGCGCGCTGATGAGAATCTCCTTCCAGCTGTTTACAAAGAAGTCAGTGAAGCTTTTACAGCAGGACCATCTGATCTTGGGTATCTCACATTCATAAGGAACTTTGTGCAGGGAATTGCATCACCGGTGGCAGGTATTTTAGTTTTAAATTATGACCGTCCCACGGTTCTTGCAATTGGTATCCTCTTCTGGGCCCTATCAACCGGTGCAGTGGGTGCGAGTAAGTATTTTATGCAGGTTGCTTTCTGGAGAGCAGTAAATGGTTTCGGTCTGGCAATTGTGATACCTGCACTGCAGTCCTTCATAGCTGATAGCTATACGGATGAAGTCAGAGGAACGGGATTCGGGTTTCTTAATCTAATTGGTACTGTGGGTGGGATAGGAGGCGGAGCTATAGCTACAGTTATGGCTGGTCATGAATTCTGGGGCATACCAGGATGGCGCTTTGCCTTTTTCGTGATGGCAACTTTGAGTACTTTGATAGGATTTCTTGTTTTCTCTTTTGTTGTTGACCCAAGGAAAAAAGCCAGCGGCCAGCGTGATATTTCAAAGCATTCTGACAGGTAGTTACTTGTTTATCCACCTTTATGTTGGTTAGTTGTTGCTCCATTTCCTATTCTGTAGTTAAGCAGATTCTACTCTTTGTTGTTATTTTTGAGTTTTCTTTTCTTACGCTTTAGGGAAGAATTGATAGAGAAGGAACATTCAAATATCAATTCAATGTCAATTTGGATGGAGTCCTGGACAGCCATGAGAAGTGTCATCAAAGTTCAAACATTTCAGTTCATTGTTTTGCAGGGTCTAGTTGGATCCCTACCTTGGACAGCCTTTGTTTTCTTTACACTGTGGTTTGAATTAATCGGTAGGTGGCCTTTTTTCAAGATTTAGTATGTCACTTTTTCTTGTGCTGATGAACATTTCTTTTACGGGTGTTAAGTGCGTCAACGGTGATCATGAACTTATGATGCAGGTTTTGATCATAATAGTGCAGCAGCACTTGTCGGTCTATTTGCTGCTGGATGCGCATTAGGATCCTTTTTCGGTGGAGTAGTTGCAGACAGAATGTCTCGAATATACCCTCATTCAGGGCGTGTCATGTGTGCTCAATTCAGTTCTTTCATGGGCATCCCGTTCTCATGGTTCATTCTCCGAGTTATCCCCCAGTCTGTAAGCAGCTACTCCACATTTGCTGTGACTTTATTCATAATGGGCCTCACAATCAGCTGGTGTGCTACTGCTACAAATGGTCCAATGTTTGCAGAAGTGGTGCCTTCGAAACACCGCACCATGATATATGCTTTTGATCGTGCCTTTGAGGGTTCATTTTCTTCTTTTGCTGCTCCAATTGTAGGAATTCTCGCCGAGAAAATGTATGGTTATGATGCCAAGTCAGTTGATCCATTATTAGGATCTACAAGAGAGGCTTTAGCATTGTCGAAAGGCCTGTTTTCAATGATGGTTGTTCCTTTTGGTTTATGTTGCTTGTTTTACACCCCTTTGTATTGGACATTCAAGCAGGACCGTGAAAATGCAAGACTTGCTGCTGCAAAAGAAACAGAGATGATATGATGATACCACACTTGTCATTTCTTTGTTAATCCGTTCTTCTTGGACTCTTAGTGTCCATATGGCAAGTTCAGTTCATTTGGATTTGGAGTTTCTCTCTGTGACCACATTGATGAAATCCTACTGCACTGCTGTAGGCCAAAACAACAGTTTTCCTGTCTAATTTTGCAGAGATGTCATATGGTGGTAGCACCAGCACAACAGGTTTACTAATCTCATCTAACCTATCAAACTCAAAAATGTACTGGTGCTGGAACAAGAGGATGCATTTGCTTACCAAAGAATATGTCTGGCTGAAGTAGTTGCTTTTGTAATGTCAGACTGGATAGAGGGGTGAGAGATGGGTTTCGCATGTTTGTCTATGTTACATGTAAAACCTACCACTTTTCAAGTTAGAAAAAAGCAACATAACCAAATGTATCCTCTTACCAAGATCGTTTTCAGTGTAATATTAAATGTTTTTATAAAACAATAGAGTTTTAACATGACTTCTTTTTTACGTTCACCCTTGCAATGTAGTCAGGATAGATAGTTAATTTTAGCGCCCTTCAGATCTCATATTTTGGCCGAGTTTACCGTATCTCCATCCCCTATGTTAGGCAGCCGTAATATTTTGTTACGTTCTACCACTATTATGCTAGAATAAAAGGTTCCACACGAGCTCCCGTTCCGCGGCGTGGTGGCAGGACCGCTAGGGGAGTAGCTCCGGGTATAGATAGGGTTAAATCTGTAGGGGTCATGCAAATACATAGGCTCCTTCCCTTCTCATTGGAGCCATATACCATGCTAAGACCAGTATTTACACAACTAACGTCAATAATAATAATACAACAACAACGACCCAGTAAAATCCCACAAGTGAAGTTTGGGGTAATGTGTACGCAGGCCTTACCTCTAACCAAGGGAGTAGAGAGGTTGTTTCCAATAGAACTTCTATCGGAAACAGCCTTGTTTAGTGTCATTAGACTTGAACCAGCCTTGTTTAGGACTTGCAACATCGGCTAATAAGTTTAAACTTGAGATTTTATTGTTTAGTTATTGTGTGATTAATATGGTCAGTGAAATTTGTTATCCTAAATTAAATTAGTTGAATGCATATATATTCATTTTAAATTTGATAGTTCATGACATTTGGCTCCTAATAATATATTATGTGTTATGTTTTTATTTTACTTTTCTTTTCAAGCAAAGAACGAGAATCTTGTTTTAGAATGAAACATCATTAATGTTTTGGTTTAATTTGTTCTCATTTAGTTTTTTTTTTCTTTTTTGCTTGAGTCTGAAAATTCAATTTCATGAATTACGATTATAAGTTTGGTTGATAGAATGTAAGTTTAAATAAAATACTGAAAATATCTAACCATACAAACTGAAACCAAAAAAGAAAAAGACGAACCATACCAAATTTATCTTGAGATGATATTGGTAAAATTTAATATTTTTATAATCGAAAACCAAAAATACCTAATCAAAATCTTTCAAAACCGTACAAACTGACCGATGAACACCCCTTGGCTACACGCATCGTGCGAAGCTTATGTTGTCCACACACCCACCATACATAGCCTTTCTCACATTTGATTTGAACAACTCAGGCCTGTCTCTCAACACAGCAGCAGCATCAGTATTAAGAGGATCCTCAGGGTTTGGTTCCTGTACAGGTGTCGAACAGGGATAAGTTGACTGTGCATTTACATGTAACAAACAAGATGTTGGAGAGAGCAAAACAATACCGTAAAAAGATGATATAATCCATAAACAATTGTGTTGATGTTGAGAACAGGTTTCCAATCTTCCCTAAGTACGTTGAGGCAGACGCTACCCTCCAGATCGATATTAGGATGGTATACCTGCATCTCACACATAAAGCTAATGAAAAACAGAATCACAGTGTCCAGTGTATGCCAGAATATATACGAGTGGGAGAGCAAGAAACGGAGAGGGAATAGCTGTACCTTGGTCTTGCACTTTACTTTTGGTGGTTCGTGTGGATAGATTGATGGAACCTCGAAAGAGAATAGAAATTTTCCACCACTGCAACACCAAATCAAGTTGTTGTTTAGATAAGAATCAACATGATTGTGCAGTAATTATATTAACTGAAAGTGCAGAAAAGTGGAATGCACCTTCTTGAAACAATTATGCTCGATATGTAGAAGTTCTAGATTCTACACTAAGAAGAACAAAAAAGAAAAGAACAGTTGTGCAGTAGAAATTACTTACGCATAGTATCCGTCATATGGCTTAATTGTAATCTCAAAGTTCATCAGCTTATCCTTCCCACCAGGAAATGATATTGTACAAGAACGGGGCAGGTTCAGCTCGGTTATGTCTGCAAAGAGTGAGTTGAAGGAGTAAGTCTCAAGCGAGAGTACTTTACCATAACAAAGATTGAAAGGAAATTACAAATCAAACAACCTCATGATAAGACCATGAAAAGAATAGTACAGTGAAAAAATGCAATCGCAGTTGAGCATTCACAAACAAATTCAGCCCCCCCAAAACCAAGAAAAAAAAAGACACAGCATCTTTTTCTTGATCAATCACTCAATGTATTTATACTCGAAAGAGAACAGGCACCAATATATTTTCAAAGGATGGAAGATAGCGTGTTACGTATATAAAGCATCTCTTCTTGGAGAGACACGGTGATTAGTAACAAGTTAGTTACATTCCTGGTGAAATTGAATCAGCATGTATGATTACGCATTTGCTAGAGGCACTGCACACTGCTCGTACACCTCAATAATAACCATCTTGAATGCAGAAAGCAATAAGATCATCAACATCATCCTTGGAAATCGAGTAATGGTTAATGCTGCAAATCAGGACCACACACGATTCACAAACAGAAAAGTAATTGGCATCAGTTTGCTCCTTCACATCCATCAGCACTCAATCTACAAAATATTTTTCATCCTCCTTGGATTGGAGGCCTGCGGTTTGACATCTATAGACCAAAACAATCCTCATCATTTTACCAATTGAGCAATTTATGGAGTTCCTTCTCCAACGAGAATTCTTTTTTTCCAATTCAATTTAATGTTCTTTCATCCTGGTATTCACGTTAATATCACCCAGTTTCTAGATATTTCCATACCAATTACTGCACCAAAATACATGTTGCTCTGATTGCTGATTTTAATTTTCAACCGAATAAAACACACTCCAAACAAAATTATGTTGCAGAAAAACAATAGAAGAGTAAATATCAAGCAAAAAGAGAATATCAAAACCTTTGTGTAGACGCAGTTCCCCAGCGGTCTGCTTGTTACAAGGGCCCTTCCCATTGCCATTCTCATTAGCCTCTTTTTGCTTCTCTTTAACTTTGAACAATTTGATCATTTTTCCTAAAACAAGTACTAACAATCAGTTCCAGGGGCATATTTTTCCAGCAATAACTTGAATAGTAGTGAAAAGGGTTCACAAAATGCAAGTTTTTTTACATTAAGATCAATAACCAACGGGTAATGATGATAGTTAAAGATGATCCAATTTTGTGTAGACCAGCTCTACTTCGGCAAAAGTAGGGAATTTGTACTGGTGATGAAGAGCAATGTAAATAACTTGTAGAAACGGCTGTCAAAGAAAAAGAACGAAAGGACTAAAAAAGCAAAGATTTAAAACAGCTGCACTCCAGAGAATTCATCCGACTACTTCTATGCTAGTCGTTAACCTACCGCAACTCCCTCTTTTTATATCTATATAATGTATCTAAATGAAAGGTCTAATACACCTATGAATATGTCAAACATAAAATAATAAAGTCAGGTTCTTTGAAAAGAGCCAGTCACTTACTTAACAATGCACAGGAAGCAAAAGCCGAGAGATGAAAAACTTATTCCTTGAATCTTGATAAGTAAGAAAGAATGAGATGGAGCACACTGTTTGAATAAACAAACATCACTTTCACTTCAAATAATAAGCTACACTTTTTATTTGTGATAACTGAGAATTTAATTACAAGTAATTTGAAAGATAAATAGTACCCTACTAGTAATATATGCTTAGACGATTGGAACAATGGTATATTTACTTAACATGAACAAATTCATGATTTTGTATATACTTTTCCTGAAATATATATAGAGAGACTCCTATGGCATATTTCAAGAACATACATGCTTATTAGAACAAAAGCCTTTCACCTTTTTATAAATCAAGATTCAATTTTTCTCCAAATTCCAAATAAAGACAGTGCAGATATCAACCAATACAGTTGTAGAGTCCTAAATTATGTGGAAAAGAGATGCAAAAAATAAACAGATAAATAAACATGTTCCGCCTAATGCCATCACAATATAATAAAACAAAGAACCAGTAGAGAAACCAAAACTTTTTCTGTGAAAATACTCCCCCAAAATTCAGTATCAGTTACTTATCCAAGAAAGACACCAACCCCACACCCACAACAACAAAAAGAAAATACAATGTATAACGCAAAGGGTAAGAACGAGAACATAAGTAAAAGTTCAATGTTTTAGAATAAGAACAGAGTGATGAACCCAACAGCAAAAGGAGGCCAAAATTAATACATGCAAACAAAAAGATTCAATTTTGATTTTTGAAGAAAAGGAAAAGAGTTGGTGAACGTGATAATACCTTTTGATTTTTGAAGAAAGCGCAGAGAGAAAAGAGAACAACCTTAAACGAGACAAGGGTCCAGGGGAAGTACAAATTGTCTATATATATTTATACAGTTCGTGTTGAACAAAGGAGCACACGGATTTTTCCCAATCCCACAGTTCAAAGGACACAACTAGTTTATGTTTTTGTGTTCTGGGCTTTGCTTATAACGCCGCTTTCCGTTATTTCTTGCTCGACCTCAAGTAAATAGGAGTTCTATTCTATATTTAAAAAGGAATATATTATTCCCACTCGATACTATTTGAATTCTTAAAGTTGAAATTTTATTGATATTTATATTTGAATTCTTTTTAGGTAGAACGCTAAAATTTAAATCTTGTCTAAGCACCATTTGATGTATATTATATATACTATCTTTAAGATACGTGTTTTGCGTATGTACCATATATCAATAAATATAAAGCTGTAATAGGTTATTTAATTATAATCAAATTATTCATAACATGACGTGTTGTTATTAAGTGCCATTTCACAGCTATTTCTAGATTTGATGTTGAGTTAAAGAGTACAACAATTATGGATATTAAAATAATTTAATGTATTTGCATTTTCGTGTACGTGGAAGAAATGTTTAATTAAAAGGTAATACACATAATAATGTATACTCAAAGAATCAAGTATAACTTTTCACAAAAGGTCTTTCTCTATTTTTTATTTAAGATAATTAAATTATATAACATAATTGGTTTTACTTCTGGGAGTGGTTGTAAATCTATAATTAAGAATAAAGAAATCGAAGGAATGCAATAATTCAAACACAAAACAGGTAATAACTATATTTTACCTATTCTCTGTGGATTTTTTCATTTTGATCTTACTTTTCTTTTGCAAAATTGTTGTTGCTACATAGCTCAAATAAGGAAAAGATATATACAAAATATTTAATAGTAGGACTTTCAATATAGTTCAATAAATATAAATACACAAACGTTTATAAAACAAAAATTAAAAAAAGTGTTAATGTTGAAAATGATGAATATTTATCCTATTTAGCTAGCTTGATAAATGAAGAAATCCTCAAGATCCAAATCAAATAATAAAATTTTAAATTAATTGTGGTTACTTTTATCTAAGATCGATTTCACTTAGGAAAGGTAAAAAAAGTCATAAACATTACATGTTGAAAGTTAGTGTTTTATAATAGCCATATAGGTTGTGCATATATAAATTTGAGTTGTAATTGTCATTAATAAAATATTTTATAAATTATAATTTAAATAAAAATCTTTCAGAAATTTACTGTAAATCTAAATTTATTTTTTAATATATTTTTTTTGTAGTATCTGCATTGAATATATATTTATAAAGTTCTGACTCTTTTCTATTCTAAATTGTTTAAATAAATTTTTATTTGTTTGACTGCTATTAATAAAATTACTAAATTCGAACAAACTATTTTTGTTGTAATTTTTTTTATCCTGACGTTAATTAAGATAAAATGTCAACATTTTCTATCTCAATGTAAATTCGGTGCTATCATTACTTGTTATAAGGAACTACTCATATATGCTAGAGTGCAAGAAAAACTAACGTTTTTTAAGAATAATTGGAATATCCAATTCAAACTTTTAAAACTCTTTTCTTGCTTTATTTTTACTTTTTTTAAATCAAGGGTTAAAAATTTTCATTCAATGAAAGCTCGTACTCAATTATGAGGAACTACTCATATATTTGTGCTAGAATACAATGAATTGTTGAGGTTTTGTTTTTAAGATGAAATAGTCTTAAAATGAGGGTGAATGGAAAATGGAGGAAAAATAAAATTTTTGAGTAAAATTTTAAGTTTCTCCCTCTTGACAATGAGACATTGTCCCATATTGGAAGAGGAAGAGATTTTTGGTGGGTATATATATAATTGCTCTTCTTGTAACTCTTAAAGAGTTAAGAAGAAAGCAAGCCTCGCGCCGTCGTCGTCGTCGCTCGCTCGGCTACGGCTACGGCTACGGCTACGGCTACGGATGATCGATTGATTGATTAATTTTTTGGACCAAATTTATTTGTTAATAGTAAATATTAACGTAAGATTATCCGCATTTGTAACGAATATTTTTCAATCCGTGTATTGACCAACTGAAAACACTCAACTTTGGCTATACATTGCACTCCTTCCTCTCAGCATTTCCATACGATTTTCTGAGTTTCTACTCCTTTGTTCTGCATTGTTTTAACTTCAAACAAAGCAACTGTAAGTGTGATTTGCTACCGAACTTTGTGTTCGCTTAAACACTGGGGTTTGAAGTACCGCTACACCAGTGTGTGATTCGTTCTATCCTGGGAGGAAATAATTCATTACCTTGGGTACTAGGAGGGGATTAAATTCTTTAAGGAAATACTGTGAATTCAGTGGGCTCGAATTATTTATTGTTTCATTACGATAACTTATATTTTGCAGAATTATTATTTACAAATACAGCAATATTGGCGGAACTAACAATCTTAAGGAATTTAATATTTATTTCTGTATTTGTGTTATTCTTATTATTCTGCAAACTAAAACCTTTGTGGTTTTGTGTACTCCCGTTTTGGAGAGTAAAGCCTTCGTGGCGTTTTGTTGGAGATTAAAATCTACGTGATTTTTACTCCTGTTTGAAAACGTGTATTAAACGTTTGTTTGTGTCATTTTTTTTTAACAGAAAAAATGACGACTGAAAGCGAAAACCAAGCTGTTCCGATGGTGACTGCCAACGCATCGACAAGCCGAACACCGGCGTTGGCACCGGCAGAAAAACCCGAAAAATTTTCCGGGATTGATTTCAAGCGCTGGCAGCAGAAGATGTTCTTCTACTTAACTACGTTATGTCTACAGAAGTTCATCAAGGAAGATGTTCCTGATCTGCCAGATAAAATTTCAGAGAATGAACGCTTTCTCATGATTGAAGCGTGGAAGCATTCTGATTTTTTATGCAAGAATTTTATTCTTAGCGGACTGGATGATAATCTTTATAATGTATACAGTAGCGTGGAGACGTCAAAAGAATTGTGGAATGCGCTTGAAAAAAAATATAAAACTGAAGATGCCGGGATGAAGAAATTCGTTGCCGCAAAATTTTTGGACTACAAAATAGTAGATAGCAAGTCTGTTATTACCCAAATCCAGGAATTGCAAGTGATTATTCATGATCTACTTGCTGAAGGTCTTGTCATCAACGAAGCATTCCAAGTAGCAGCATTGATTGAGAAGTTGCCTCCGTTGTGGAAGGACTTCAAAAATTATTTGAAACACAAAAAGAAAGGAAATGTCCCTTGAAGATCTCATTGTTCGGTTGAGAATCGAAGAGGACAATAAAGCTGCTAAAAGGAGAGGCCGTGAAAATTCAACAATAATGGAAGTAAATATTGTTGAAGATAACAAAAAGAGGAAGAAGGCTTCTGGTCCGAAATACAACCCAAGCAAGAAGCGGTTCAGTAAAAACTGCTACAACTGTGGAAAAACCGGATACAAATCTACGGAGTGTCGTGCTCCGAAGAAAGACAAGAAAAGGGGTCAAGCAAATATGGTAGTAAAGCATGATGATGTTGATAATTTGTGTGCCATGCTTTCTGAATGTAACTTGGTGGGAAATCCTAAACTGTGGTAGTTTGATTCAGGAGCCACTCGCCATGTTTGTGCAGTTAGAGAAGCTTTTGCTACTTATGCTCCTGCTGGACCCGGAGAGACAGTTTATATGGGAAATGCTTCAACAGCAAAAGTTGAAGGATATGGGAAGATATTTCTGAAAATGACTTCTGGCAAGGTCATGACTTTCAACAATGTCCTTCATGTTCCCGAAATGAGAAAGAATTTAGTCTCTACTGGACTTCTTGTTTAGCACGGTTTTAAGTGTATTTTTGTGTCCAACAAGGTTGTCATAAATAAGAATGAAATATTTGTAGGAAAAGGTTACCTCACCGAGGGCCTTTTCTATCTAAATGTAATGGTTGTGGAAAATAATAATAATATTTCAGCTTCTTCTTACTTACTTGAGTCAAATGATTTATGGCATGTACATTTGGGTCATGTCAATTATAAAACCTTGCGAAAAATGATTAACTTGGAAGTACTGCCCAAGTTTGAATGCGAAAAATTAAAATGTCAAACATGTGTGGAATCTAAGTATGTTAAACATCCTTATAAGTCAGTTGAAAGGAATTCAAATCCTTTAGACTTAATTCACACAGATATTTGTGACATGAAGTCAATACCATCTCGCGGTGGAAAGAAGTATTTCATAACTTTTATTGACGATGGTACTCAATATTGCTATGTTTACTTACTGAATAGTAAAGATGAAGCAATAGACGCATTCAGGCAATACAAAAATGAAGTTGAAACGCAACTTAACAAGAAAGTAAAAATGATAAGAAGTGATAGGGGTGGTGAATATGAATCTCCTTTTGAAGAAATATGTTTAGAATATGGAATTATTCATCAAACAATAGCCCCTTACACGCCCCAATCTAATGGGATTGCGGAAAGAAAGAATCGCACATTAAAGGAGATGATGAATGCGTTGTTGATAAGTTCTGGTTTGCCACAGAACTTATGGGGGAAGCCATTCTTACGGCTAATCGAATATTAAATCGAGTGCCCCATAGCAAAACACAATCCATTCCATATGAAAAATGGAAAGGAAGGAAGCCCAACTTGAATTATTTTAAAGTGTGGGGGTGTTTGGCAAAAGTGCAAGTTCCTAAACCCAAAAGGGTAAAGATATGACCGAAAACCGTTGATTGTGTTTTCATAGGATATGCGACAAATAGTAAAGCATACCGATTTCTGGTCCAGAAATTAGAAAATCCCGACATTCATAATAATACGGTTATAGAATCAGATAATGCTGAGTTCTTTGAAAATATATATCCGTATAAAAAGGAATGTGAGTCGTTTGGTGAAGGATCTAAACGACCTCGGGAAGAAACAAAAGAAAGTATATGTAATCAGGAGGATCCAAGACGTAGTAAACGTCAAAGAACGTCTACTTCATTTGGACCAGATTTTGTGACTTTCTTATTGGAGAATGAGCCTCAAACATTTAAAGAAGCTATGATTTCTTCGGAATCATTGTTTTGGAAAGAGGCAGTCAATAGTGAAATAGAATCCATATTGAACAACCATACATGGGAATTGGTTGATCTTCCTCATGAAAATAAACCTTTGGGTTCTAAATGGATTTTTAAGAGAAAAATCAAAGATGATGGCACTATTGATAAATTCAAGGCAAGACTCGTAGTCAAAGGGTATAGACAACGAGAAGGTCTAGATTACTTTGATACATACTCTCCAGTTACAAGAATTACGTCCATACGGATATTAGTAGCATTAGCTGCAGTGTATGGTCTTGAAATTCATCAAATGGATGTTAAGACGGCCTTCTTAAATGGAGAGTTGGAGGAAGAAATTTGCATGGAATAACCTGAAGGGTTTGTGGTTCCAGGTAAAGAAAAGAAAGTATGTAGACTTGTTAAGTCTCTTTACGGACTAAAACAAGCACCCAAACAATGGCATGCGAAATTTGACCAAACAATATTGTCAAATGGTTTTAAGATAAATGAATGTGATAAATGTGTGTACATTAAAAATGTTCCAAATCACATAGTCATTGTTTGCCTATATGTTGATGATATGCTGATAATGAGTAATGACATTGCCAACATAAATGCTACTAAGCATATGCTCAATAGCAAGTTTGATATGAAAGACTTGGGAGTTGCTGATTTAATTCTGGGAATTAAGATCCATAAAACTCCTCAAGGTCTGGCATTGTCACAATCTCATTATATTAAAACAGTACTTGAAAAATTCAAGCACTTGGGCTTTAAAGTTGCAAAAACTCCAATTGACGTGAATCTTGCATTAGCAAAGAATAAAGGCCAAAGCATATCACAATTGGATTATGCTCGTGTGTTGGGATGCTTAATGTATATCATGAATTGTACACGACCAGATATAGATTGTGCTATAAGTAAACTGAGTCGATATACGAGCAATCCAGGCCAATCTCATTGGATGGCAATAAAACGAGTTTTGGGATATTTAGAACATACCCAGAACTTTGAATTGCACTACAGTAAATTCCCTACGGTGATTGAGGTATACTGTGATGCAAATTGAATCACCGGTTCAATTGATTCTAAGTCCACGAGTGGATATATATTCATTATTGGTGGAGGAGCGGTATCTTGGAAGTCGTCCAAACAAACATGTATTGCCCGCTCTACAATGGAGGCTGAATTCATAGCCTTAGATAAAGCCGGTGAAGAAGCTGAATGGCTCCGGAATTTCTTGGAAGACATTCCATTTTGGCCCAAACCATTGGCACCAATATGCATACATTGTAATAGTCAAGCGGCAATTGGAAGGGCTGGGAGCGTTATGTATAACGGTAAATCTCGTCATATACGACGAAGACATAAAACCGTTAGGCAATTACTCTCTAGAGGAATTATCACGATTGACTATGTAAAGTAAAGTGATAATGTGTCGGATCCACTTACAAAAGGCCTAACTAGAAAGGTAGTTGAGAAATCATCAAGGGGAATGGGGCTATGGCCGAGAACAAGTCATTGTGACGGTAACTCTACCTAGAAGACTGGAGATCCCAAGATCTAGGTTCAAGGAGATCAAACAAAGTCATTAATGACGGTTCAACATTGTCAAATAAAATTTTAGTCCGTTCTCGTGATGAGACAATGTTCTGTACCAAGGATAAAGCATTAAGGCTTTTTAATGATTTCTAAATTTGATACGGGGTATATCAAATAGTGTATCTACAGGATGACACGTTTAGGAATCACCTATGTAAGTGTAAAGTGTTAGCCGCTTCAAGGAGAACTTTGTAAGGCCAGTTCTCTATGCACTTATGAAACCAGGCGGTGTTCATGGCTGAAACGAACACAACAATGAGAACCAAAGATGGTTAAGGGTTGATTGTGTGACTTATGGTTGTCTAGGTATACACCAAAGATCGACGGTTCAAAGATATCAAATCTACCGATTGACCGAGTATATCCGACATAAGTTTACTACGGAAAGTTCAAAGGGAAACCTACTTATCAAGATGCGATTAATCCTTGCTTGTAAATCACACAGTTTTTTCATGCATACTTCCGTGATATAGCCATTCCTCATTCATGTAGGGGATTGTTGAGGTTTTGTTTTAAAGATGAAATAGTCTTAAAATGAGGGTGAATGGGAAATGGAGGAAAAATAAAATTTTTGAGTAAAATTTTAAGTTTCCCCCTCTTGACAATGAGACATTGTCCCATATTAGAAGAGGAAGAGATTTTTGGTGGGTATATATATAATTGCTCTTCTTGTAGCTCTTAAAGAGTTAAGAAGAAAGCAAGCCTCGCGCCGTCGTCGTCGTCGCTCGTTCGGCTCGGCTTCGGCTACGGCTACAGCTTCGACTTTGGCTTCGGCTTCGGCTTCGGCTTCGGATTTGGATTTGGATTCGGATTCGGATTTGGATTTGGATTTGGTCAAATGACGATTGATTAATTAATTTTTTGGACCAAATTTATTTGTTAATAGTAAATATTAACGTAAGATTATCCGCATTTGTAACGGATATTTTCCAATCCGTGTATTGACCACAAGGCAGCCGCCTAATGCTCTTCCCACCATGATTGTGCTTGCTCCACAAACAAGCTAATGCTTGCTCCACCATGGAGGGTGGACGATTGTTCTTCTTCAACACTGGCTGCTATATATATGTGCAGCAGCTGTTGAAGAAAGACACACAACACAATACAACACAACACACAAGACACCAAACTGAAAACGCTCAACTTTGGCTATACATTGCACTCCTTCCTCTCAGCATTTCCATACGATTTTCTGAGTTTTTACTCCTTTGTTCTGCATTGTTTTAACTTCAAACAAAGCAACTGTAAGTGTGATTTGCTACCGAACTTTGTGTTCGCTTAAATACTGGAGTTTGAAGTACCGCTACACCAGTGTGTGATTCGTTCTATCTTAAGAGGAAATAATCCATTACCTTGGGTACTAGGAGGGGATTAAATTCCTTAAGGAAACACTGTGAATTCAGTGGGCTCGAATTATTTATTGTTTCATTACGATAACTTATATTTTACAGAATTATTATTTACAAATACAACAATATTGGCGGAACTAACATGAATAACGTTTTTAGAGTACAACGCAATGCACTAAATATTAGTTCCTCTAAATTTTAGAATAATTTTAACACCCAAATCAAACCTTTTAAGTCCTAAATATTAGGACTTCTTATAAAATTTAAATAAGGAAAGATTTAATAACCAAAATTATAGGATTCTAAAATTTAAAATATTAGGTAAATAATAAAATTAGTATTTTGTTTAATATGAAACTCTATTTTAAAGGGTCAAAAAGTCGAATGACATTTCGGTAAGGGATTTCGTGCTTTTAAGTATAGCCAAATCATTCATTAATAAAGATTGAGCCAAGTATACTTAAAAGTTATTATTTGTATGACCGTACTCCCCACGCGGAGTGTTTCACGCGTTAGCTGGGCCCCTGATCCGTGTAGACCAAGGGCGAACACTCATTATTTACGGCATGGACTACCAGGATATCTAATCATGTTCGCTCCCCATGCTTTCAAGTTATACCTCCACATCACTCTTGATTAGGCGGGACATGGCACGACTTGAACTTAATGAGAACATGACTCTTGATAGGAGGGTGTGGAGATTGAGAATTAGGAAATGTTGGGTCTTGAATTTAGATATTGGGTCACTCTATATGGGCTGACCCAACCAATTTGGGAAGAGATAGAGTTTGGGAATAAAATAACTTCTTTGGAGAAGTTACTATATGTTTGGGTGTAGTTGAGAGCAGTTTTTCCCATAGCAGTTAATTTTTTCTCTATAATAACTCATTTGATATTCATATTAAGGAGGGCGTGAACGAACAGAAAGAGAGGATTTGCTCTACCTTTCTCATCAATTTTCTTCTTCCTTAATAGAGAAGATTTCTCTTCTTCCTTTTGCAAAATACACATAAAGAAAGACATTTAGTTTGTAAAAAGTATTTCGTTTCTAAGAGAGACAAAGTCGAACTTGAGCAATTGATCAAAGCAGGTTCTGCAAGACTTCCATTATTGTTAACAGGTACACAAATCGATGTCCCGGTTACTATTTAATTATTTTTGGTATCAAAGTCATTCTTGTGTCAGCCTTGCCGATGGTGGGTCAGAGTTCAACTGAATTTAGGCAAATCTCGGTTAGGCGGGGCAAACCTCAATGCTGAGTCTAGGTGAATCTTATACGGTGGGGCAAACTTCATAAGAGGGGTGTATGTAACACCCCAGACTTTAGACTGAGTCTCACATCGGCAAAACACAAGAGGCATGTTGGGTATATAAGTTAACAAGCCTTAGGACCTAGTGACACATTTTAAACCCGTGAGAGTCTACGCCCAGAGCGGACAATATCACTAGTAGGCTGTAGGGGTGAGTGTTCGGTACTTCGGTACAGTATTTGAAAACTACGGTTCGGTACTTCTGTATTCGGCATATCAATTGTGCGTACCAAATACCGTACCAAAGTAGTTCGGTACGGTTTGATATGGTTTCGGTACCGTACCAAGTCTTTGTAAACTAAATAGTGATGAACTACTGAACTCTAATTCATTAAAAAATTTCTATTAACATAATAAATGAGCATAACCATAACAGAATGTGAGCAATTCCTTCTAATAATTTCTAATAGAAATCACTACATGAGCATAGCAACAAATATGTGTCCTTCGCTTCTAATAAATTTATAATAGAAATCACATCATTATCTATTTTCTCCGGCACTTAGTAATTGAATTTTGCATTATAATTAGGCACAGGGGACCTTCTAGTGTGATGCTGAAAGCAATCACCTAAATTCCAAGAAAGCCTAAGCTATCATTAGGTTGAGGTGTCGGGCTTAGTCTTAGTGTGCTACTAGCTAGGGGTAAGAACTACTAAGTTAAAATTTTGGGCTGGAAATTGATAATTTGGGCTGGGTAGTGAAGGACGGTGCACTTGTATAATTCGGTATTTCAGTATACCGAAATATCGAAACCTTCATACCGAGAACCGTACCGAAATACTCAAGAATCAAAATTCATATACTGAAATAGTACCGAAATACCGAACTAATTCGGTCCAGTTCAGAATTCGATTTTCGAATTTTATGCCCACCCCTAACGGGCTGGGCTGTTACAGTTGATATCAGAGCATTATTGTATCCGTACTCTGCGTTCTCCGCTGCAAATTTTATTCTTATAGAGAGACAGCTCTGGTTGGTGCCATGAAAAGGAACAATCTGTTTATTTGTTTTTTCTTAAAGGATCTTGTGTGTAGGATTTAGCTGCTGTTAACAGTGTTTGAGATTGAAAATTATTCTATTTACTGTATTGCTATTTGCAATGCAAATTAAACAAAGGTTTCGAAAATTGAATTGAAAACATGTGACATCACCGTGGCATGACAACTTTGTTTGCCTTCTTTGAAGTTTATTAAATATAATATAAAGCCTCATCATGTGAATAAAGACATGATATCTTTGGCATGTGTAAAGTTTTTTCTTTGCCACTTGGATGGCATGTCGTATTTGCTTGTTTACCAAAGTTCAATGGGTCCCGTAAGGCAATATGAAAGTAGTTTCCATGGTAATTTTATTTTCTATAATTTTCTTTCCTTATCTAGTTGAGGAATAATATAAAACTCCTTCATATGTACGTCTGGTTAACGAAATCATTTGTCAACGTGAATAATTGCTTCACACTGTCTACTGTTAAGAGCCTTACTGTTAAATGATGTCAAAGCCTTACTGTTAAATAATATCTTAACAGTAAGTGATTAGAGAATTATTTCATTAAACTAGTACCAATATTTATATTAGGAGGAAACAGATTGTGTGCTAATATTAAATAGAAGCAATATTGGACTCAACTTCTTTAATAGTTGTTCCAATTTTCTGTTCGGCAGTAAAATCTGATTATAGAATCAATGACATGAAATTGGTACAATTCTAGTATAACTGCAATAGGGATTTTTTTTACTTGGTCTATAATATGTTAAGAATTGGCATGTGGATAACTCCTGATTTCTTAAATAATTTTTTTTGGTTAGTCCTAATCCCTTAAATTGATATACTTCTACGAGTTTTGTGACATATGTTGTCATAATGAATGGTTGTAGCCGTTCTAAGTGTTTCCTTGGTCATATTTCAGATATGGCTGAATATGGACAAGTTCGAATTACTCAAAGTGGAAGTTCTCGAAATCGAGGAAGGGGACAACGTAGAAGGATACGTCGTCGCATGACTTATTTTTATAATGATTTAGACTCGGAGCCTGAAGTCATCAGGAATGTCCCAAGGACAAGGCAAAATGATTTAGAGGGCGGAACGAAGGGAAGGAGAAAAGAAATTTACGGAGTTTAACGAATTTAAAATGGGTCTTGATGCTTCCATTCCTGAATATGTACGCCTTTTAGGTTAAAATGAGCTAGATTGGCTAATTACATAGAAATTACTGATTGAAAAATATTAGCTATTTTAGCGGACTCTCTTCGAGAGTCTTGGGGTAAAATTTTAACTCAGATTTATCATGATATTTAGCCTAGTGCACCTTTTAGCATATATGTGTAAGAGTTAGTGTTCGATTGGTACATGTATGTCCTAGCAAACATGTAAATTGTTATTATGTGTTTTATCTTAATGAAATTTTAATTATGTTATTTGTCTTACCAGTTATAATTATTATTTATTATTTTATTTTGTAATGGGATTGAGACTTGAAATGAAGTACACACTAAAAAGTGATTTTAATAGTAATTAATATATTTAGATATAGATGATGAATGGAAACGTAGTGACCTTTCGATTCTATACTAAATATAAAATTAATATTATAATTAATTTACTTGAGTGTGTAATCACATGCATAAATTGACTGAGGTATATATTGATGAGTTAAACTTGTAATATTGTCTCTAATAACGGACATGGCATCGAAAAGTATCATTATTGACTTGAACAAGGGTGACAAACTGAATGGTGAAAATTACGACATCTAGAGTCGTAAAATGTGGTATGTACTCAAAGAGCAAAATGCTCTTGAAAGTATTAACCATGCTATGAGTCACCCAGAGGAGGGTAACACTGCCCAACACGGGAGGGATCTGAAAACTTATAATATTTGGAAAAAGAAAGATTCCACTGCACGTGAAATTATTGTAAGTTCAGTTGTTGATGATCTCATAACACTGCCCAACACTACTGCTCAAGTCATGTGGGCACATTTAAGAGAGGCATATAGGGGTACAAATGTAACTCGCATTCGAAAGCTGACAATCAAGTTTGACACGTACAAAAACCCTCATGATCACAGTGTCAAGCAACATCTAAGGGTGATGTCAAACATGATTGCTCAACTCAAAAGTACTGGTCATGTTCTCTCTGATGAGCAGCAGGTTCAGGCGGTGATTCGGTTTCTTCCCAACAATTGGGAACATTTGAAGGTTAACTTGACCCACAATGATAACATCAAAACTTTTGCTGATGTTGCCCATCATGTGGAGCTTGAAGACGAGCGGTTCGGTGCTGCTAAAGATTTACCTAATGCCTTTGTGGCAGAATCAAGTAGTACAAAGAGATCAAGCTTCAAGCACAAGAAAAAATGGCGGAAAGGGTAAGGAGACCGGAGAAGGATCCTCCAAGAAAAGAAACAAGCCAAATTTCAAGAAAGGAAAACGGTTTTACAAAAAGAAAGACAAGAGTAAGATGAAGTGCTACAATTGCCAAGTTCCAGGGAATTTTGCTCATGAGTGCACTGAGCCAAAAAAGGTAGCATTCCAAAACACATATCTTAGTGCTATATATGTTTCTAGCACTGTTTTACTAACTGAATCTTATCTTATGTGGATTGTAGACTTAGGGGCCACCGACCATGTGAGCCGTGATAGAGAAGCGTTTATAGAGTTTCGTCGAGTTCCACCTAGATAAAAATATGTATATGTGGGAAACAATGCAAAGATTGAAGTCAAAGGGATAAGCACTTACAGAATGGACATGCGTGGTTGTTACATCTGGCGTTTTCATACGTTAAAGTTTTGCCGTAAGTTAATCGACATAAGTTCGAGAAGGAAATTATTTTGAGATTACAAGTACTATGCTATTTCAAACAAGGGATAGATAAATTCGTGAAGGTGGGAGGGTAAGCGAATCGAAGAAAATAAGTTTCGTCAAAGTTTGGCAATTTGGGAAAAAATATGGTCCGAGCGATAATACCCGGTACTTATGGACTAGTGCCATACAAGGTACTACATGACCATGATAGTATGATGTATAAGGTGTATTAAAAATGAGTAGTATTTTAAGTAATTTGAGATAATTCTTAATTTTGTGGGTAATTGATTAATTATTAGTTTAATAAAAAATTAACCATGTAATTAAGGATTTGTGAATAATTGTAGGTGGGGACAAATCCCCCCCACCACGTGGCTTAAATGACTCTTTCCCTTAGACAATTTAATTAGTAGCCACATGACAACATTCTTAAGCATTTACACGTAAGAGGTGGAGAGTTATGTTAGTCATCTCTAAACTTATCTTCCATGGATATCAATTCATTTTGACAAAAGTTGGATATATACAAAAAGGCAAAATAAGGAACGAAGGTTAGGGAAATTTGAAATTTCATATGAAGATTTCATATTACGATAGCAACAATTAACAATCTCCCTATTGTTAACGTAAAATCACCGTACGAATAAGTTTGTGGCGAAGCTTCTTGAGTATATATTTTAAAAGATGTGTTCCCAACAGGGAGTTCTTGGTTAGTAAAGGAATTCATATGAAATTGCAATGCATAGTAACAACGGGATTTTGCAATTCTAAGGGAATACAGTGCAATCCTTCTTAAGAATATCATACGGATTTTTGCCTACTCCAGGTATGTTAAGGCTAAGCCCTTCCTTCATTTTGGCATGATCTCCTAATTACATGTATTTGATAACGAGGAACAAAGAAAAGTTCATACTCCCGAATTTATATACATTATCCTAGTCTCATAAATTACAGTATTCTCCTTATCGGGACTTCATATTTAATTGAGTATTGTCTTCTTCCAGTCAAGAGAGCAAAGAGCCTATATATACAGTATTACAGTATTTTCATTACCATCGAGCTATAATCAATGCGCATGCCCCTATTGGGCAACCTCTGATCAGATGGTAAGTTATATACCGAGCCTACTGTGACCGAGCACCTACGAGCGAGCCCAGTTGGCCGAGATACAGAGCCTAGTATGGCTGAGCGCCTATGAGCGAGCCTACTACGGCAGAGCAGTTATATATATACCGAGCCTTATAAGGCCGGACATTTATTTTACTTACTATATTGAGAGAGTTGAGTCAGTATCAGCAGGTAAGTATACCTCGAGATCATCTTCGACTCCCAGTTACTTTCAGTTATTATATTATCAGTTCAGTTGTAGCTTTTAATTATTTTATTGCCTTGCATACTCGGTACATTATTTCGTACTGACTTCCATATTTCTGGAGACGCTGCATTTTATGCAGGTTCAGACAGACAGACGGGTAGACCTCCTCAATAGGTGTTACCCGAGTTTAACTTTATCGGTAAGCTCCACGTCCTTCGGAGTTGCCGGGTCTAGAGGTTTTGTGTACATCTTGTGTATATATGTATATAGGCTATGGGTAGGTCAGGGAACTGTTTCGATCACAGTTAATCCATCAGTAGAGGCTTGTAGACATATCTTGTTAGTTAGTGCAGTATGTTGGGCTTGTAGGCCCTGTATGTATATTTTGTTGGCTTGTCAGCTGTAGTAGTTATGACGGCCTTGCCGTCCCAGCTTTATATTGACATTTAGTCAGCGCTAGTTTCCATTCAGTTTTATATTTTGCTTCGCTAATTGTCTAGCAATGTGGCCCCTGGCCAAAGTATGACATTATATGTCCAAAGTCCCTTAGTCGCAAGTTTGTACGAAAGGATAGATGAGGCACCGGGTGCCGGTCTCGACCCCAGGCTAGGGGCGTGACAAAAGTGGTATCAGAGCAGTTCTATCCTAGGGAGTCTACAAGCCGTGTCTAGTAGGGTCTTGTTTATAGATGTGTGGTGCACCACATTATATAAGCAGGGGACTACATGGCATTTAGGAGTTGGTTACCCTTCTTTCAAATCTAAATCGTACTGTATAACTGAGTTATAGGAAATTTGAGTTAAACTTACGTGTTGACGTTTGCATGCACAGATGACGATGACTAGGAAGACTACGGCTAGCCAGATGAGAGATACAACAGTAGGTGAGGGGACTAGCAGGGTACCCCAAGTAGATGGGGCACAATCGGAGGCCCAGGGAGAGACCCCTACTCAGCCATTATCGGCTTCTCCACTACCTGAGGAGATTCCTAGGGAGACCGCACATCTAGTTCCCCCTCCGCTTCCATCCGATCAGGACTTGAGGAGTGCTGTGCATTTGTTGACACAGTTGGTAGCTACCCAGCAACAGGCTCGGGCATCAGCTAGTGCGGGATCTTCTGAGGGCTCTGGGAGTTCAAGGGTCCGAGAGTTTATTGCTTTGAGTCCCCCAAAGTTCACGGGGACAGATCAGAGGGAGGACCCGCAGGATTTCATAGATCAGCTTCACAGGATCTTTCGAGTTATGCATGCCACAGAGAAACAGGCAGTTGAGCTAGTAGATTTTTAACTCCGAGATATAGCCATCCTTTGGTACGAGGGATGGGCAAGGTCCAGGGGACGTGATGCACCTCCAGCTATTTGGGAGAATTTTTTGGATGCCTTCCTTGACCAGTACTTACCGCGGGAGATCCGACAGGCTCGAGTCGATCAGTTTCTAGACCTCAAGCAGGGCAATATGAGTGTTCGAGAGTATAGTCTCCGTTTTGATTCATTGGCCAGATATGCACCATCCATAGTTGCTACTATGCGGGACACGATCCATAGGCTTATAGCAGTGTTGGCCCCAGAGTTGACCGAGGCATGTGCCACCGCTGTATTGCAGGATATTATGGATATCTCCCGGATTCAGGCATTCGCCCAGAATATAGAAATAGGTAGGCGTCGACAACAGGGTACAGAGAGGACTGAGTAAGGACAACATAAGATGATGAGGTTTGCCAGGTCTCAGGAGCAGTCTCAGGGTAGTTATAGGCCCCAATACTTCAAACGACCACCTAGGCCTCCGCCACCTCAGCTACAGGGTTACAGGTATGACCGCTATACTCAGTCAAGAGCAGGTGAAAGCTCCCGGGCATATGATGCGAGATTTCCCAAATAGAGATTCTGGGGGTATGGCACAACCAACGAATTTAATAACTATGGCTGTGTATCCTCCAGGGCGCGAGTCTAAGTCTCCGGCTGGTAGAGGTCGAGGCAGAGGTAGGTGTTCCAGTTCAGGTGGTAACAAAAATCGTAGCTATGCTTTAGCGGGTCGACAGGACCAAGAGTCCTTACCAGATGTTGTGACATATATGTTGACCATTTGCTCTCACGATACTTATGCCTTGATAGACCCAGGATCTATTTTATCGTGTATTACCCCATTTGTCACGGGGAAGTTTGGTATAGTGCCTGAAATACTAAGTGATCCTTTTGCGGTACCTACACCGGTCGGAGAATCGATTATTGCTAGATGGTTTTACCGAGGTTATACGGTGTTAGTTTGTAGTCGTCAGACCTCACCTGAGCTAGTTGAGCTAGAGATGTTGGATTTTGATGCTATCATGGGCATGGACTGGTTGGCAGCTTGCTATGCCACAGTTGATTGTCGGGCAAAGATAGCTAGATTTTATTTTTCGGGTGAGCCAGTCCTTGAATGGGTAGGTAATACAGCGACACCCATAGGTAGATTTATTTCTTATCTGAAGGCGAGGAAGATGATCGCTAAAGGGTGCATTTATCATATTGTATGAGTTAGAGATGCAGATGCTGAGATACCTACACTTCAGTCTATTCCAGTAGTCAAAGAGTACGCAGATGTATTCCCAGATGAACTTCCAGGTATTCCTCCAGAGCGAGAGATTGATTTTGGCATCGATTTGATTCCGGCAACTCAACAAATATCTATCCCTCCGTATAGAATGGCACCTGCTGAATTGAAGGAGTTGAAGGAGCAGTTAAAAGATTTGCTGGAGAAAGGTTTCATCAAGCCCAGTACCTCACTTTGGGGTACACCGGTACTGTTTGTACGGAAGAAAGATGGCTCGCTGAGGATGTGTATCGATTATAGGCAGCTGAACAAGGTAACTATTAAGAATAAGTATCCACTTCCAAGGATAGATGACTTGTTTGATCAGTTGTAGGGAGCTAGATGCTTTTCAAAGATAGATTTGAGGTCGGGGTACCACCGGGTCAGAGTTCGGGAGAAAGATATTCCCAAGACAGCCTTCATGACCCGATATGGCCACTTCAAGTTCATTGTCATGTCCTTCGGGTTGACGAATGAACCTGCCATATTTATGGACTTGATGAATAGCCTATTCCGGCCATTTTTAGATCTGTTCGTGATAGTCTTTATTCATGATATTCTGGTTTATTCACGTTCAGAGGATGAGCATGCAGACCACCTGCGAGCGGTACTTCAAACCCTTTGTGATAGTAAATTGTATGCTAAGTTTTCTAAATGTGAGTTCTAGTTGAAGTCTGTAGCATTCTTGAGGCACATTGTATCCGATGGAGGTATAAAGGTACACACTCAGAAGATTGAGGCTGTGAAATCCTGGCCTAGACCTACCACTCCGACATAGGTTCGTAGCTTTCTAGGCTTAGCAGGATACTACTGGAGGTTCGTAGAGGTTTTTTCTTCTCTTTCAGTACCATTAACAAAGTTGACGCAGAAAGAAACTAAGTTTTAGTGGACAAAGGCCTGTGAGTAGAGTTTCTAAAAGCTTAAGAACAAGTTGACCTCAGCGCTAGTTCTAGCACTTCCAGAGGGTCCAGATGGTTATGCCATGTATTGTGATGCCTCGGGTGTTGGGTTAGGGTGTGTCCTGATGCAACATGGGAAGGTAATTACATATGCTTCAAAGCAGTTAAGGAAGCACGGGCGGAATTATCCAACCCACGACCTCGAGTGAGCTGCGATTGTCCATGCACTTAAGATATGGCAGCATTATTTATATGGTGTTCATGTTGATATATTTACAGATCATAAAAGCCTACAATATATCTTCAAGCAAAAAGAATTGAATTTGCGACAGAGGCGATGGCTTGAGTTATTGAAAGATTACGATGTTAACATTCTCTACCATCCAGGGAAAGCTAATGTGGTAGTAAATGCCTTAAGTCGCCGATCTATGGGTAGCTTAGCACATGTTGAGGCCGAGAAAAGACAATTAACTTGAGAGATTCATCAATTGGCTTTTTTGGGGCTTCGGTTAGTAGACTCTGGTAATGATGGAGTTGTACTCCAAAATACTGCAAAATCATCTCTCATAGCAGAAGTAAAGGAGAGGCAGTACGAGGACCCAGAGTTGGTCGAGTTGAGAGAACGAGTTCTGCAGTAGAAGAAGTTGTTTTTAGAGCTCAAGGGAGATGGGGTTCTCAAATACAGGGGTCGTTTGTGTGTTCCAGATGTAGCAGGTCTACGAGACAGGATTATGTCAGAGGCACATTATTCGTGGTAATCCGTTCACCCTGCATCGACGAAGATGTATCATGACATCAAGGATGTGTACTGGTAGAACGATATAAAGAAGAACATAACTGAGTATGTCGCTCAGTGTCCTAGTTGCCAGCAGGTGAAGGTAGAGCACCAGAAGCCCGGAGGGCTAATGCAGACTATAGAGATCCCGACGTGGAAATGGGAGGCGATAAACATGGACTTTATCATGGGTTTACCTCGTTCTCTTCGTAAGTTCGATTCCATATGGGTGATAGTCGATAGGCTCACGAAATCAGCTCATTTCCTACCGGTCAGATCTACTTATACAACAGAAGACTATGCAAAGTTATATGTTAAGGAGATAGTGTGGCTACACGGAGTACTAGTATCTATTATATCTGACAGTGGGGACCAATTTACAACACATTTTTGGAGGTCATTTTAGAGAGGTCTAGGGACTCAGGTAAATCTCAGCACAAATTTTCATCCACAAACTGATGGACAAGTCGAGTGTACAATTCAGACGCTCGAGGATATGTTACAAGCATGTGTGTTAGATTTTAAAAGAAGTTGGGATGAACATCTACCTCTTATCGAGTTTGCATATAATAACAGTTACCACTCCAGTATCCAGATGGCTCCGTACAAGGTTTTGTATGGGCGTAAGTGCAGATCTCTTATAGGGTGGTTTGATGCTGGAGAATCTGGGTTACATGGGCCAGACCTAGTTCAGCAAGCCATAGAAAAAGTAAAGCTTATCCGGGAGCGGTTGTTGACAGCTCAGAGTCGTCAGAAGTCATATTCTGACGTGCGACGATGAGACTTAGAGTTCGTGGTTAATGACTGGGTATTCTTAAAGGTGTCACCTATGAAGGGCGTGATGAGGTTTGGCAAGAAAGGAAAGCTTAGCCCACGGTATATTGGGCCTTATAGGATCATTCAGAGGGTGGGCCAAGTAGCTTATGAGTTAGAATTGCCCTCAGAATTAGAGTCTGTCCATCCGTTTTTTCACGTATCTATGCTACGGAAGTGCATTGGCGATCCTACCCGAGTGGTGCCCACGGATGATGTACAGATTATGGAGGACTTGTCATACAAGGAAATTCCGGTTGCCATCCTAGACTGACAAATCCGTAAGCTACGAAATAAGGAGATAGCCTCCGTGAAGGTTTTATGGAGAAGTAAGAAGGTGGAAGAGATGACGTGGGAAGCGGAGGAAGAAATGAAGTCTAAATATCCCTACCTATTTCAAACTGAAGATATGGCTCGAGGTGGCATGCCTCAGCACAGCTCTATTCAGGCCAGTAGGTCATTAGGTAAGCTCTTATTTTTGACTTTCAGAATTTATAATGGACAGTTGTGAGAAGCCAAGTCTTGCTATTTATGAACATTGGCCATGTGTAGCATGTATAGTATATTTTCTGGCTGCGTACATATTGGTTTTAATCTAATGTACGGAAGAGACTCTGGTAAAATTTTTCCAAAGTCTCTAAGAATAAACATTCGAGGACGAATGTTTCTAAGAGGGGAAGAATGTTACATCTCGCGTTTTCATACGTTAAAGTTTTGTCGTAAGTTAATAGACATATGTTCGGGAAGGAAATTATTTTGAGATTACAAGTACTATGCTATTTCAAAGAAGGGATAGGTAAATTCGTGAAGGTGAGAGGGTAAGCAAATCGAAGAAAATAAGTTTCATCAAAGTTTGGCAATTTGAGAAAAAATACGGTCCGAGCGATAATACCCGATACTTATGGACTAGTGCCATACAAGGTACTACATGACCATGATAGTATGATGTATAAGGAATATTAAAATGAGTAGTATTTTAAGTAATTTGAGATAATTCTTAATTACGTGGGTAATTGGTTAATTATTGGTTTAGTGAAAAATCAACCATGTAATTAAGGATTTATGGATAATTGTAAGTGGGGACAAATCCCTCCCCCACCCCCCCCACCCCCCCACGTGGCAGCAAATGGAGTAAGACTTAAATGACTCTTGCCCTTAGACAATTTAATTAGTAGGCACATGGACAACATTCTTAAGCATTTACACATAAGAGGTGGAGCGTTATGTTAGTCATCTCTAAACTTATCTTCCTTGCATATCAATTCATTTTGACAAAAGTTGGATATATACAGAAAGGCAAAATAAGGAATGAAGGTTAGGGAAATTTGAAATTTCATATGAAGACTTCATATTACGACAGCAACAATTAACAATCTCCCTATTGTTAACGTAAAATCACCGTACGAATAAGTTTGTGGCGAAGCTTCTTGAGTATATATTTTAAAAGATGTGTTCCCAACAGGGATTTCTTGGTTAGTAAAGGAATTCATATGAAATTGCACTACATAGTAACAATGGGATTTTGCAATTCTAAGAAAATATGGTGCAATCCTTCTCAAGAATATCATACATAATTTTTCCTACTCCGGGTATGTTAAGGCTAGGCCCTTCCTTCATTTTGGCATGATCTCGTAATTACATGTACTTGATAACGAGGCACAAAGAGAAGTTCATACTCCCGAATTTATATACATTATCCTAGTCTCATAAATTACAGTATTCTCCTTATCGGAACTTCATATTTAATTGAGTATTGTCTTCTTCCAGTCAAGAGAGCAGAGAGCCTATATATACAGTATTTTCATTACCATCGAGCTATAATCGATAGGCAGGCCCCTATTGGGCAACCTCTAATCAGATGGTAAGTTACATACCGAGCCTACTGTGGTCGAGCACCTATGAGCAAGCTCAGTTGATTGAGATATAGAGCCTAGTCTGGCCGAGCGCCTATGAGCGAGCCTACTACGGCATAGCAATTATATATATACCGAGCCTTATAAGGACGAACATTTATTTTACATACTATATTGAGAGAGTTGAGTCAGTAGCAGCAGGTAAGTATACCTCCAGATCATCTTTGACTCCCAGTTACCCTCAGTTATTATATTATCAGTTCAGTTGCAGCTTTCAGTTATTTTATTGCCTTGCATACTCGGTACATTATTTCTCACCGACGACCCTTTTTCTGGGGACGCTGCATTTCATGCGTGTAGGTTCAGACAGACAGACGGGTAGACCTCCTCAATAGGTGTTGCCCGAGTTCAGCTTTATCCGTAAGCTCCACGTCCTTTGGAGTTTTCGGGTCTAGAAGTTTTGTGTACATCTTGTGTATATATGTATATAGACTATGGGTAGGTCGGGACCCTATTCCGATCACAGTACATCCATTAGTAGAGTCTTGTAGACATATCTTGTCAGTTAGTGTAGTATGTTGGGCTTGTAGGCCCTGTATGTATATTTTGTTGGCTTGTCAGCTGTAGTAGTTATGATGGACTTGCCATCCCAGCTTTATATTGACATTTAGTCAGCGTTAGTGTCACGCCCCAAACTAGGGAAGGCACGACTGGCACTCGATATTGTATTCGATCGAGTTAGCCACTAAACATACTAGCTAACTAGACTGGGGGCCCAACAGATCGGGCAGCACAACATCTGAAATACTAAGCCTGGACCGTAAGGTTATGACATGAATAACAATAAGCCATATAAACATAGGTAGACAAGCCAAAATAATAAAATACTAGCTGGCCGACGAGGCCGCGACTGAAGACATACATGCCTACACACCTATATATACATGCCAACCCTATGGGCTGGAGACTGAAAGCAGCAAAAAGAAACCCAGAATATTGTGTCCACAATAGCCTCTAAGAGTGTCATAAGCACTGTCGGGATAAGGCCCCAACTATACCCAAAATGTACAACAAAAGTAACCATCCTATGAAAGCTCCAGGAAGAGGTGGAGCTTACCAACTCACAGCTGAACCCCGAAATCCTAGCGGAGGGGTCGATCAGAGTCCCTACCTAGACCTGCACGCACGAAACAAAAATGCAGTGTCCCCAGGCAACGGGACATCAGTACGAATAAAAATGTACTGGTATGTAAGGCAGAAAGTAGAATCATACATAGCTGATGTAAAAAGGTAATAAAGATACCACCTGACACTGAAACTCTGATAGCCTCCATGGCCGACATCCGACCTCATAGTAATAAAATATGCATGGTATGCTCGTGTAATCGTATGTCGTGAATACATATATATTGATTTAAATGCATGACATACCCAACCAAATGCTAGCAATGGCGGTCTCTCCCGGTAGCTAACCGGTATCATATTGCCAACCTGTGGCCATCTGTACAATATATATAGTCTTTCGGGCAAATAGGCCCCTTACCTCCGATTATAGCTCGAAGTCCATGCATAATATGTCATGTATGATATGAACTTTGAATGCACATAATAGGCCATAACAAGAACTTAGCCAACCTTGGCTCATTGGTACTCTTATTCTCATAATCTCATAATCACCTTCGTATCGCATACAAATATCTCGTGGAACCTCATATCTTTTTTAATAAGTTTGAAAACTTAACTCGACTTTTAGAAAGATAACTTAACTCTGAATATGTTCATAAAAAGCTTAAGGTGCTTCACTTAGTCCTTATACCTGATTTCTTGATAATTAGTAAAAGAAAGTATTTCAAAAAAAATCAAATGTTTTAGTAGTTTAAACATAAAAATTATATTTGAGAATTTTGAAATCGACGTGTCACTTTAGAGATTTTAAAATACACTTTAACAAGGAAGAAGGACTGATCGCAAATACTAAATGCCTTTATTTTTAAGTCACACAACCCAAAGACGAATAAGAATTCATATATATGGACATATATTTAAGAAAGCCGACAAAATGACATATATAGATGTCGAATACCCTTTTTAACCGAACGAGTGGAATATCAACCTAATAGCATCATAAAAATACTTCAGCTACGATACCAATGCCTTTCACAGAAGGTCTTTCTAGCAACAGAATAGTAAAATATCACATTTAGCGTCTTAGGAATTTCCCAAAATTTTTGCTAAAAGGAAGGACGAAGCTTAGCCTTAACATACCTCTCCAACGAACGTCCGAATGCCTGTAGTTCCTTCACGAAAGTTATTCCTTACGTCCTAAGTTTCGAAACCACTATATATATGCAGCTTATATGCACCTATAAACAGTTCATAAATGAGTTTAAATCGGCAGATTTTCCATATGACCCTAACTTGACGAAACGCCCGTAGAACTTTGTAAAAACGATCATAAAAGAGTCCCAAGATGATTACCTTGGCAAACCAAGTATAAATCCTGAAGAACAACAATTTCCTATCTTCCAAAAATAGTTCCAAACACAGCTAATAAAAGGGGAAAATTATTGCAAAGCGTAGAGATTGCGCTTCTAGGCACGGAGGCAAACTTTAACGATAGAAATCATTAAAAACGCACCTTAATCACTCAAGAACACCATGAAACCCTATCTTAAGCTTTCTCACTGTTTTGGGACGAAGATGAAATATTTTGGGGTCTTAAAAGTCGGATTTTCCGACTTATACCACTTGTTTGACCCGACCCGGTTCGCGACCCGATTTCAGCCCGGACAGTCTGCGGTAAAACAGTCATAACTATTTATTCCAATGTCGGTTTGATGTGATATTTCTTTGGTTGCAAACTAGACTCGTAGACCTTCGATTTGGTAGGTTGTGGGTCCCACAAATCTTTATATATTGAGAGAAATGATCTGATACATTTGACCCAAAGTTTAGAAAATTTATTAGAGAAATTTACGATAAGTTTTGCCGACCTTTATTTCGCAACATGCTTGACTCCAAAACTTAACATGTGACCAGTGTGATATTATAATACCTCATAACACATTATTCTTAGCATATTATACACTCTTAGTCTTATCCCACAGGTGCAAGTTAACTTAAACCTTCCGAACGCGCGGGGTGCTACCCGATCCATTTCTTTAACCATGAACCTTTGTTTAAGGGATTCCTTTGACTTAAAGCTTTAGTTTAGTTCCTTGATATTACCACACATTTTCAGTCTTATTCTCCCAATGTGCTATACCCAATCATATATACCTAATATAACCACGCCACGTTACGTATATTACGTAAGAGAAGAGAGAAACACCTGGGGTCTCACAGTCTCTCCCCCTTAAGAACATTCGTCCGCGAATGGGTCAAGTCAATTCTTTGGTTTCATTTCTTGTCCGCTAATACGTTATTTGCGAGGCTATATTTGTTACATTTGCAAAGCATAAATCAAATTCTGAAGATTCCAACTACTAGGCTTCGTATAGCTATCTCGCAATAAGAAATTTAAATTGCACTTTCAAGTCATTTAAAATCCAATTAAGTTGCTGTAAAGAAATAATTGGCAATTATTTAAATGCGACTCACCTTAAGTCGTAAATAGGTGGGGGTATTTCTTCCTCATTTCCTCCTCAGCTTCCCAGGTCATTTCCTCGATGTTGTTATTTCGCCATAACACTTTCACGGAAGCCACTTCTTTAGTTCGAAGCTTCCTTACCTGCCGATCTAAAATAACTACTGGTACCTCTGCATAAGATAAGTCTTCAGCAATGTGAATATCCTCAATGGGCGTAATACGTGAAGGATCTCCAATGCACTTCCGCAACATAGATACATGAAACACAGGATGGACTGCTTCCAATTCTAAAGGCAAATCAAGCTCGTACGCCACCCTACCAATCCTCCGAATAATCTTATACGGTCCAACATACCTGGGGCTGAGCTTCCCCTTCTTTCCAAATCGCATGACGCCCTTCATAGGCGATACTTTCAGGAAAACCCAATCTTCTACATCAAACTCTAAGTCTCGTCGTCGAACATCTGCATAAGACTTTTGCCGACTTTGTGCTGTACGCAGCCGGTCTCTAATAAGTTTTACCTTTTCCATTGCTTGCTGGACTAAGTTAGGACCTAGCAACTCTGCTTCCCTGACCTCGAACCAACCGATCGGCGACCTACACTTTCGCCCGTATAGTGCTTCGTAAGGAGCCATCTGAATACTAGCTTGGAAGCTGTTATTATAAGCGAACTCAATAAGAGGTAGATGATCATCCCAACTTCCTTTTAAATCTAGCACGCAGGCACGTAACATATCCTCAACTGTCTGAATAGTACGCTCTGCCTGTCCATCAGTTTGCGGATGAAAAGCGGTGCTAAGATTTACCTGCGTGCCTAGACCCTTCTGAAAAGATTTCCAAAAATATGCTGTAAATTGAGCCCCTTGATCAGAGATAATAGATAATGGCACTCCGTGAAGGCGAACAATCTCTCGAATGTAAAGCTTGGCATAATCCTCGGCTGAATATGTCGTCCTGACTGGCAGGAAATAAGAGGATTTTGTAAGCCTATCAATAATTACCCAAATAGAATCATACCTCCGTGGAGTGCGAGGCAAACCAGTGATGAAGTCCATATTTACCATGTCCCATTTCCATAATGGAAGCTCAATACACTGAGTTAGGCCTCCAGGCCTCTGATGTTCGGCTTTAACTTGCTGGCAATTGGGACATTGGGCTACCATCTCCGCGATATCTTTTTTCATTCTATTCCACCAATAGATCTGCCGAAGGTCCCGATACATCTTTGTCGCTCCGGGATGAACTGCATATCTAGAATAATGGGCCTCCGAAAGAATCTTGGCACGGAGCTCTCCTACTGACGGTACACATAAGCGGCCCTGGTATCTAAGGACTCCATCTCCAGTTAGCTCAAATAAAGGTTGTCGCTGCTGTGGAATACTTTCCCTCAGTTTTATAAGCTCAGGATCCTCGTGTTGTCGCTCTTTCACATCAGTAATAAAAGAAGATTTTGCCGTATTCTGAACGAGAATGTGTCCACCCTCTGCATCTACCAAACGCACCTGCAAACTAGCTAACTGGCATAGATATTTGGTCATCTTGACCTTATCAGCTTCAACATGGCTTAGACTGCCCATGGACTTCCGGCTAAGGGCATCAGCAACAATATTAGCTTTGCCGGGATGATATAAAATATCAACATTATAGTCCTTTAGTAATTCTATCCATCTTCTTTGTCGTAGGTTCAGCTCCCTCTGTTTAAATAAATACTGAAGGCTCTGGTGGTCGGTGAAAACATCAATATGGACCCCATATAGATAATGCCGCCAAATCTTTAGGGCAAATAGAACTGCGGCTAACTCAAGATCGTGCGTAGGATAGTTCTGTTCATGTTTTCGCAATTGTCTGGAGGCGTACGCGATAACCTTACCATGCTACATAAGAACACAACCTAGGCCAATTCTCGACGCATCACAATATACAACATAACCCTCGGTGCCATCCGAAAGAGTCAAGACAGGTGCCGTAGTAAGCCTTTTCTTTAGTTCCTGAAAACTTTGTTCACATGCCTCAGTCCACTGAAACTTAGCTCCCTTATGTGTCAGTTTCGTCAATGGTGCAGAGATAGAGGAAAATCCCTCCACAAACCTTCGGTAATACCCTGCCAAGCCTAAAAAGCTACGAACCTCTGTCGGATTCAAGGGCCTCGGCCAAGTCATCACAGCTTCAATCTTTTGGCCATCAACCTTGATACCATCGCCGGTAATAACATGACCAAGAAAAGCTACAAAAGTTAGCCAAAATTTACATTTAGAGAATTTAGCATGTAACCTGTAGTCCTGGAGAGTCTGCAATACAGCTCGCAAGTGGTCCGCATGCTCGGCTTCCGATCGTGAATATATCAGGATGTCATCAATAAACACAATCACAAATTCATCCAAGAATATTTTGAATACCCGGTTCATAAGATCCATAAAGGCTGCTGGGGCATTTGTAAGCCCGAAAGACATGACAAGGAATTCAAAATGGTCATACCTCGTCCTAAATATTGTTTTTGGGATATCAATATCCCTGACTCATAGCTGATGATAACCGGATCGCAAGTCGATCTTCGAAAAGCATTTGGCACCTTGTAACTGGTCGAACAAGTCATCAATCCGTGGAAGAGGATACTTATTCTTGATAGTGACTTTATTTAGTTGCCTATAGTCAATGCACATCCGCAAGGACCCATCTTTCTTTCGAACAAAGAGCACCGGAGCACCCCATGGGGATGTACTTGGCCTAATAAAGCCTTTATCGAGCAAGTCCTTCAGTTGTTCCTTCAATTCCCTTAGCTCTGCAGGAGCCATTCTGTAGGGAGGAATGGATATAGGCTGCGCATCAGGAAGCAAATCTATAGCGAAATCGATTTCCCTTTCGGGGGGAATTCCTGGAAGCTCGTCAGGGAATACTGTCGGAAATTCATTCACAATAGGAACCGACTGAAGAGTCGCTGGCTCCTTATCTATATCCCTAACATGAACCAGATGGTATATACAACCTTTAGCAATAAACTTCCGAGACCTAAGGTGTGAAATAAACTTACCCTTGGGCGTGGCTGCATTACCTTTCCATTCAAGGATAGGCTCACCAGGAAAATGAAATCGGACCAACTTTGCACGACAATCAATATTAGCATAACAAGCTGCCAACCAATCCATACCCATAATGACATCGAAGTTTAGCATAACCAATTCAACTAAATCAACAGAGGTTGGACAGTCATTAATTAACACTGTACAATCTCGATAGACATGATTAGCTACAATAGAGTCGCCAACTGGCGTAGACACCTCAACTGGCTGTGGCAACAACTCAGATCTCATGTCAAGCTTACCAACAATAAATGGAGTAATATATGAAAATGTAGAGTCGGGATCCATCAATGCATAAATGGCATGAGAATGTATTGTCAATATACCTGTGATAACTTCTGGGGATGCCTCTGAATCCTGTTGGCCTGTGAGTGCATAAAAGCGGTTTTGGCTACCACTAGAACCTGAGGTGTCTCCTCCACCTCTCCCCCTACCACGGCCCTAAGTAGACTGTGGACCTGGTCGGGGAGCACGGACTGAGGGCGAAGAGGCTGCTGTGAATCCTGAAGGCTGAGCTAGTGTACCTCTGCCTAACCCCGAGCACCGGCTAATATAATGTCCTGTCTGCCCACAATGAAAACATGCACTCGAACCCTGTCTACATTGCCCGGTGTGCAGCTTATCGCACTGAGTACATGGAGGAGTAAGCTGTCTCATCTGTGTAGAATGCTCCTGTCGACGGCCCTCAGGCTGGCCTGAGCTCTACCCTGG
The DNA here is from genome assembly GCF_000715075.1 of Nicotiana tabacum. Taxonomy (NCBI): domain Eukaryota; kingdom Viridiplantae; phylum Streptophyta; class Magnoliopsida; order Solanales; family Solanaceae; genus Nicotiana; species Nicotiana tabacum. Next base: position 144,912,888 of record NC_134096.1, on the reverse strand, counting down.
TCCTGACTGAATATAACGATCAAACTGCTGGCCCTGCATCTGTGGTGGGAAACTACCTGCTGACCGAGGTGGATATCGATGTAGTGGGGGCCTAAAATCAACTCGTGGCTCCCTATAAGACCCTATAGTACGAGCCCTCTTACTCTGCTCCCTATCCCTGCGAGTATCACGAATTCGACGGGAAAGGTCCTCTGTAGTCTGAGCGAAAGCCTGTATGCGGGAAATATCTACATCATCCGTTAGGGATGCATCCCTACATTCTCTAATCAGATGATCCCCCAAACCATCCATATAATGATGAACTCTAGCCCTCATGGTACGTACTATATCTGGTGCATACCTTGCCAAAGAATTAAACTTATAGATATAATCCCTCACACTCATACCCCCCTGCTTTAGGCTAAGAAACTGGTCAAGACGGGCCTCCCGTGGCAAATAATGGGCTAAAAAAGCCTCAGAGAAGTCCTCCCACTCTGCTGGCGGAGCATCAGGTCCTCTAGATCTCTCACATGCCTCATACCATAGGACGGCTACATCACGTAGTCAAAAAGAAGCCAACTCCACAGCCTCGGTGACGGAGGCATGCATCACCCTCAATACTCTATACATATGGTCTATAAAGTCCTGGGGATCCTCCGTGGAACTGGATCCTGTAAATAATGGAGGGGCCAAGTGAAGAAACTCTCGTACCGTCGAGCTTCCTATCTGATCTCTCCGGGCATCTGCTCCTGACTCTAGATGTCGCTCATGAATAGAAACCATCCTAGTCAGCAACTGAACAACCTCCCTCATCCCCTGCTCCCAAGTCTCTGATGGGGGAACAATAGGTGCTGGAGGTCCTGTGTCTCTAGCTGCCTCAGGTACCAATGGAACTGGTGAGGCTGGGGGTACTGCATCTCCCTGGGCTCCAACAAGTGCTGGGGAAGCTGAAACTAGGGGTACTGGAGACTCACTGTGAGCCTCTAAGGGAAATCTATCCCTCTGACCCGGTGGGGAACGACTGGTACCTTCTCCCGGATCCATACCTATCTCTCGCTGTGCCATCTCCTGAAGCGTAGGTAGCCTGTTAGATAGGAAACACAAAGCACGATTTAGATTTCATATGTTCTTATAACTTCGCTCTATAGCACGATCTATTAATTGAAAAAATGTAACCATTCCTAAATGCCTCATAGCCTCCTGATTATAAGTGTGGTGCACAACACACCCATAAGCAAGACTCTACTAGACACGGCTTGTGGACTCCCTGGGATACGACCTGCTCTGATACCAAGTTTGTCACGCCCCAAACTAGGGGAGGCACGACTGGCACTCGATACTGTATTCGATCGAGTTAGCCACTAAACATACTAGCTAACTAGACTGGGGGCCCAACAGATCGGGCAGCACAACATCTGAAATACTAAGCCTGGACCGTAAGGTTATGACATGAATAACAATAAGCCATATAAACATAGGTAGACAAGCCAAAATAATAAAATACTAGCTGGCCGACGAGGCCGCGACTGAAGACATACATGCCTACACACCTATATATACATGCCAACCCTATGGGCTGGAGACTGAAAGCAGCAAAAAGAAACCCAGAATATTGTGTCCACAATAGCCTCTAAGAGTGTCATAAGCACTGTCGGGATAAGGCCCCAACTATACCCAAACTGTACAACAAAAGTAACAATCCTATGAAAGCTCCAGGAAGAGGTGGAGCTTACCAACTCACAGCTGAACCCCGAAATCCTAGCGGAGGGGTCGATCAGAGTCCCTACCTGGACCTGCACGCACGAAACAAAAATGCAGTGTCCCCAAGTAACGGGACATCAGTACGAATAAAAATGTACTGGTATGTAAGGCAGAAAGTAGAATCATACATAGCTGATGTAAAAAGGTAATAAAGATACCACCTGACACTGAAACTCTGATAGCCTCCATGGCCGACATCCGACCTCATAGTAATAAAATATGTATGGTATGCTCGTGTAATCGTATGTCGTGAATACATATATATTAATTTAAATGCATGACATACCCAACCAAATGCCAGCAATGGCGGTCTCTCCCGGTAGCTAACCGGTATCATATTGCCAACCTGTGGCCATCTGTACAATATATATAGTCTTTCGGGCAAATAGGCCCCTTACCTCCGATTATAGCTCGAAGTCCATGCATAATATGTCATGTATGATATGAACTTTGAATGCATATAATAGGCCATAACAAGAACTTAGCCAACCTTGGCTCATTGGTACTCTTATTCTCATAATCTCATAATCACCTTCGTATCGCATACAAATGTCTCGTGGAACCTCATATCTTTTTTAATAAGTTTGAAAACTTAACTCGACTTTTAGAAAGATAACTTAACTCTGAATATGTTCATAAAAAGCTTAAGATGCTTCACTTAGTCCTTATACTTGATTTCTTGATAATTAGTAAAAGAAAGTATTTCAAAAAAAATCAAATGTTTTAGTAGTATAAACATAAAAATTATATTTGAGAATTTTGAAATCGACGTGTCACTTTAGAGATTTTAAAATACACTTTAACAAGGAAGAAGGACTGATCGCAAATACTAAATGCCTTTATTTTTAAGTCACACAACCCAAAGACAAATAAGAATTCATATATATGGATATATATTTAAGAAAGCCAACAAAATGACATATATAAATGTCGAATACCCTTTTTAACCGAACGAGTGGAATATCAACCTAATAGCATCATAAAAATACTTCTGCTACGATACCAATGCCTTTTACAGAAGGTCTTTCTAGCAACAGAATAGTAAAATATCACATTTGGCGTCTTAGGAATTTCCCAACATTTGTGCTAAAAGGAAGGACGAAGCTTAGCCTTAACATACCTCTCCAACGAACGTCTGAATGCCTGTAGTTCCTTCACGAAAGTTGTTCCTTACATCCTAAGCTTCGAAACCACTATATATATATGCAGCTTATACGCACCTATAAACAGTTTATAAATGAGTTTAAATCGGTAGATTTGCCATATGACCCTAACTTGACGAAACGCTCGTAGACCTTTGTAAAAACGATCATAAAAGAGTCCCAAGATGATTACCTTGGCAAACCAAGTATAAATCCTGAAGAACCAGCAAGAACAACAATTTTTTATCTTCCAAAAATAGCTCCAAACACAGCTAATAAAAGGGGAAAACGATTGCAAAGCGTAGAAATTGCGCTTCTAGGCACGGGGACAAACTTTAACGATAGAAATCGTTAAAAACGTACCTTAATCACTCAAGAACACCATGAAACCCTCTCTTAAGCTTTATCACTATTTTGGGACGAAGATGAAATGTTTTGGCATCTTAAAAGTCAGATTTTCCGAATTATACCACTTGTTTGACCCGACCCGGTTCGCGACCCGATTTCAGCCCAGATAGTCCGCGGTAAAACAGTCATAACTATTTACTCCAATGTCGGTTTGATGTGATATTTCTTTGGTTGCAAACTAGACTCGTAGACCTTCGATTTGGTAGGTTGTGAGTCCCATAACTCTTTATAGTTTGGGATAAATGATCTGATACATTTGACCCAAAAATTTAGAAAATCTATTAGAGAAATTTACGATAACTTTTGCCGACCTTTATTTCGCAACTTGCTTGACTCCAAAAATTAACATGTGACCAGTGTGATATTATAATACCTCATAACACATTATTCTTAGCATATTATATACTCTTAGTCTTATCCCACAGGTGCAAGTTAACTTAAACCTTTCGAACGCGCGGGGTGCTACCCGATCCATTTCTTTAACCATGAACCTTTGTTTAAGAGATTCCTTTGACTTAAAGCTTTAGTTTAGTTCCTTGATATTACCACACATTTTCAGTATTATTCTTCCAATGTGCTATACCCAATCATATATACCTAATATAACCACGTCACGTTACGTATATTATGTAAGAGAAGAGAGAAACACCTGGGGTCTCACAGTTAGTTTCCGTTCAGTTTTATATTTTTCTTCCCAAATTGTCTAGCAATGTGGCCCCTGGCCAAAGTATGACATTATATGTCCAGAGTCCCTTAGTTGCAAGTTGGTATGCAAGGATAGATGAGGCACCGGGTGCTGGTCTCGCCCCCAGGCTCGGGGCGTGACAGTGGTGGCCGATCTTTGATGTTGCATGACGTCCTATATGTTCCAGAGATTCGACGAAACTTAGTCTCTGTATCTGTTCTTCTAGATTTTGATTTCAATTTGAACTTTAGCAATGGTCTTAGAATTACTCAAGACAATGTTTTTTTTATAGTTTTGGACATCGTTATGATGGTTTTATTGTGTTAGATTGTAATCCTTCTACGTATAACTATTATGTTGACCGTTGTGTTATGGCATGTTATTCTAGTAATAATGGTGTTGATGTTATTACATGGCATGCAAGATTAGGTCACATAGGGTAGGATTGAATGAATAGATTGGCTAAGGAAGGACATTTAGGTTCTTTCTCTAAAATTGAAATACCAACTTGTGAGAATTGTCTCGCCGGAAAGATTACACGTAAACTGTTTGGAAAGGCTAAGAGAGCTGATTTTTCATTGAAATTAATCCATTATGATATATGTGGTCCAATGAATATGAGGGCTAGGTCTGGTGCTTTATATTTCTTTACATTTATTGACGATTTCACGCGCTTTGGTTATGTCTATTTGATTTCTCATAAATCTGAAGCACTAGAATGCTTTAAGAAATATTTGAATGGAGTTGATAATCAATTAGATACAAGGATTAAGACCTTAAGAACCGATAGAGGGAGTGAATATCTATCACATCAGTTTGAAGAATTATGTAATGAAAAGGACATCACCAGACAATTAACTATTCCTTACATACCTCAACAAAATGGTGTAGCAGAAAGGAGGAATAGAACATTGTTGGACATGATAAGGTTCATGATGGCACAGACAAATTTACATATCTCCTTTTGGGGAGATGCGTTATTGACTGCAACCTACATATTGAACAAAGTTCCTTCTAGATCAGTTTCTTCCAACCCTTATGAACTATTGACTGGTCATAAAGCAAACTTGAATAATTTATGACCTTAGGGATATGTTGCGTATGTAAAAGATTCTTTTAGCAAATTTGAAAAATTAGGTCCAAAAGGCAAGAAATGTATCTTCATAAGATATTCAGAACACTCCAAAGGGTATGTGTTCATTGGTGAATTAGTGGATGAAAGTGTTACTGAGATTGAATCATGAGATGTCACATTTTTGGAAAATGATTTTCCAAAGAAGGGCGAGGTAAGGAATGGAGAGCCTCTTTATGAAATGTTGAACTCATATAGTTAGCAAGTGTCTTTTGACACAATTGATAATCAAATTGATCAGGATATTGTTCTTGATCCGAGTGGGAGTAGGAGTTCTCAATCCCAAAATCCTTCTAATGAATCTGAATTTCAACTACGAAAGAGTAACAGGAAAAATATACCCAAGTGTACTTATGATATTGAAGATTACGTTTTCTTGGTGTCTCCCATAGAAATGGATGAGCCAAAGTCTATGCTTGAGGCTTTATGGAGCATTGGAAAAGATGAGTTAATGAAAGCAATGAAAGAAGAATTGGAGTCCATGAAAACCAACAAAGTCTGGGATCTAGTTGACCTTCCGCCTAGACGAAGAGCCATTGGGAACAAATGGGTTTTCAAAGTTCAACGCAAAGCGGATGGTTCAATAGAAAGATACAAGGCACGACCGATGGCAAAGGGCTTTACTTAAGAAGCTGGAATAGATTATGAGGAAACATTTTCACCAGTTGTGAAATTTATCTCAATTCACTTACTTTTGGCTATTATTGCACGTTTGGATTTGGAATTACATCAAATGGACGTGAAGACAACTTTTCTCAATGGAGAACTAAACAAAGAAATCTACATGGAACAACCTGTAGGCTTCATCGTTAAAGGCCAAGAAAAGAAGGTCTGTAAATTGAAAAGATCTATTTATGGTCTGAAGCAATCTTCTAGGCAATGGTATTTGGGATTTCACAATGAGGTGATCTAGTATGATTTCACCATGATTAATGAATACCATTGTATTTATGTGAAGAAATCCAATGGGATGTTTGTAATTCTTTCTCTTTATATGGATGATATTTTATTGGCCAGAAATAATTTAGAGTATTTGAAAACTAGCAATTCATGTCTTTCAAAGTCATTTGACATGAAAGATATAGGTGGAGCAGAATATATCCTTGGAGTTAAGATCCAAACATACCGTTCTAAAAAGTTATTGAGCCTATCTGAAGAAACTTATATAAAGAAAATTTTGGAGCGTTTTCGCATGAATAGTTGCAAATCCATGGATACTCCTATAGCGAGAGGTGAATATTTAAGCCTTGAAATATGTCCCAAGACTGAAAATGAAAAGGAAGATATGTCTCGAGTTCCGTATTCAAGTGATGTCGGGAGCTTGATGTACGCTATGATGTGTACTCGCCCAGACATTTGTTATGCTGTAGGTCTAGTTAGCAGGTATCAATCTAATCCTGGAAGAGATCATTGAAAAGTTGTAAAGAGAATTTTCAGATACCTGAAGGGAACTGGAGATTATTCATTATGTTATAGTGGAAATGATTTATACTCGAGAGGATATGTAGATGTTGATTGGGCTGGTGACCGGAATGATAGAAAATCAACAGCCGGTTATGATTTCTTACTTAATTGAGGTGTTATTTCATGAAAAAGTAAGAAACAAACTTGTACATCCCTTTCGACGATGGAAGTTGAGTTCATGGCTTGTGCGTCTGCAGTACAAGAAGTTGTTTGGTTGAAGAGATTCTTTGAGAATTTGGATATTACAAAGAACTCTCACGGTCCCATGACTCTATATTGTGATAATCAAGCGACTATTACGTACACAAAAGATCATAAGCATCACAGCAAGACCAAACACATTGACATCAAGTATTTACAGTATATTCCTACGCACAGCATGATAGCAGATCCTTATGTATTCTAAAATGACTTGATTATTATAATATGATCATATATATTTGACTCTTGAATTTAAGTTGATATCTAGTATGCATGTGATGATATTTTGTTGATAAAGAGTGTGTCGAACAAGTCGCGAGATTGGCTCTCTCACACGAGCGATCGCCTCTCTCGATAAGAATCGTGAAGAGATGAGACATTATAGAACCTTAGATAATGAGAGGTTATATTTACTTATTAAGGTCGGTCTTGACAACTAGTCAGGCTTACAAATTTTAATATTCGATTATGACTTGTTTTGTAAGCCAGATGCGAGTTTCTCCAAAAGGTTTGATTTGAGGATTATTAAAGTGAGAAACTCGAGTTAGACATTTGGAGGTGTCTAGACCAAGATCTTTATGGTGTTGAATGATTAAAAGAATAAGATACACGTTCCAATATAAGGTGAGAACACCATAACACGTGTTTCATACCTTGTGTGTTATCGACCATGGGATAATGGAAGAATGAATCCCTGCTTCTTCATTGTGTGAGATCCCAGAGAATTTATATCAACTTTTATTAGAATACCCTTCGACCTTTTATTGTCTCTTGAAGTTCCAATCAATGTTGCTACTTTAGCATGTCACTAATAACCATGAGTGATTCGGCAGTGCAGTGCATGTCTAGGAAAGCAATTGATTTGGAATGGAAAGATTCGAGTAGAAAGGGAATACAAATAAAAATTTAGTAATTTAACTTGTATTCATAGGTCGACCATTACACTTACCATTAGGGTATCAAATAAAATTGTGAATACAAAGATAAATATGAACTCGAGTTCACCTCTTTCGAGGATGAGGGATTGAATTACTAGCTACTGGAGTAGCGGGTGATGTCTGGGGGTATAGCGAGTAATGAGATCCTCATGTTAGTAGTGAATCATTTTCGAATGTGATCGGATTTCTACATAGAGCTTTAAAATAACATTAATAGATTTGAAATATATTATAGCTCTTGATGCTCACAGGTCGCACAAACTACTTGTTTGTATGAATTAAGTGTGTTATTTATTCATGATACTGATTTGAGTTCCAGCCCATCAAGAGAGAAGTGGGAGATGTTGGGTCTTGAATTTACATACCGGGTCGCTTTATATGGGCTGACCCAACCCATTTGGGAAGAGATAGAGTTTGGAAATAAAATAACTTCTTTGGAGAAATTACTACACGTTTAGGTGTAGTTGAGAGAAGTTTTCCCATAGCAGTTAATTATTTTCTCTATAATAACTCATTTGGTATTCCTATTAAGGAGGGCGTGAACGAACAGAAAGAGAGGATTTGCTCTACCTTTCTCATCAATTTTCTTCTTCCTTAACAGAGAAGATTTCTCTTCTTCCTTTTGCAAAACACACATAAAGAAAGACATTTAGTTTGTGAAAAGTATTTCGTTTCCAAGAGAGACGAAGTCAGACTTGAGCAATTGATCAAAGCAGGTTATGTAAGACTTCCGCTACTGTTAATAGGTACACAAATCGTTGTCCTTGTTACTATTTAATTATCATGAAGGTTAGTAGGTAGTCGAGCGTTTCCTTTTGTCCTCCTTAGTTTGATAGTATTAGTGTTAGTATGACAGCGTTTTGGCCTTAGATTGCTATTACTGCATATCTCTCTATTGTCATCTTAGCTTCGGTTTTCTTAATATTTTGTGTTGTTACTACTTGTTGTGAATGCTTCTTTCATCTTTTCTTTAGTTGTAGGTCTATTGAAAATAACATTTGCGCCATGTTAGGGTACGGATAAGGTTGTGTACATTCTACCCTCTCCGGACCCCACTTACGAAAATTCAATGGGTTGTTGTTCTAAGATCAAGAAAATATATTATATCCTCAAATTGGGGGAATAAATTAAAATATATAAAAGTTTTGGAAAACATTCCACTTTAATGTTTGGTCTCGCTTTATATAATATTTTGCCTAAACATATCAATCATGTAAGCTTTATCCTTTCTAACATTTTTCTATACGTGGCGTTTACCATATCAGTTAAATTAAACTAATTTTTTATGTGTTTACCCTCAAAACCGGATAACAATTGAATTTGTTAGTGACTTAAAGGATATGCGGATTAACTTGATACAGAGTAATAAATTAGATTGTAATTGAAATAAATAATGATAAATTAACTGCAAACCATGTGAATTGGATAAGTTTAGCCTAGGAAAGTTAGCCACCCTTGAGTTGAATGTACTTTTATTGACACAAAGATACCAAAGAATAAGAACTTAGAGAATAACGATAATGTATTGCTTATGAATGTATGTTACAATGCCCTTCATGAATTGTGAACTCACCTTTATATATTAGAGGAACCTGCTTTTAAGGTATTATTCAATTATTCTGTAAAAGGTAAAAACAAAGGTCCTTGATTTGGTAACTATTTGTCCTCTTTTTTGGTATGTTCTGTGATTTCCGTTGTAATGTCCGATTAGTTTCGGGAATTTCGGACCCTTGTCGGATAAGCTGGTAATATGTTCCTCAAGACCGTTATAACCGGGACCGGTTATGACCACAGTTCACTCGAAGGCAAGTCGATCTCTGGGATCTTATCACCATCTCTCGATCCCAAACTGTCATGCTGGATGCTCGTTTAAATCTTCGAGTTCGATTTTAGCCGTATACAGATAGTCCCCTTATTTTTCAGAGAGTAAATGACGAGAAACGATATGAGCTCTCGATTCTTACTTCGATATGATGTAAATTCCCCTCATTTTTCGGAGAGTAAATGATGAGAAACTAAATGAGATCCTGATTCTCACTTCGATAAATCATGATGTAGGCGATGAAAATCATGACGTAAAGTCCCTTCGTTTTTCGGAGAGTAAATGATGAGAAACGATATAAGATCCCAATTCTCACTTCGATAAATAATCATGTAAGCGGAGAAAATCATGATATAAGCGACAAAAATAGTTGAAACGTCCCGTCGGTCCAGCTTTTAAGGCATTAAATGATTGTCAGTAGCTGATCGGCCACTCCTAGATGCAAACCGTCGCTTGGAAAACTATAAATACCTCTTTCATTATTCATTCAAACTTTACATTGAAACCTTCTCCTCTCGTGCATAAGAGATTTCAACACTTCCAAGTTCTTTTATTTTAATTTTCTAAGATCTTTCATAAGAGTTCTTCATCCGCTAATCATCCATCAATCCTTATCCAAACCTTCTTTTCTTTATATCTCTTCTTTTTTTTAAAGAGATGGCGAAGACTTCAAAATCAGTTCCTCAAAAAGAAACCCCGTCTGCCTCGAGGTCGGCTGTTGAGGAAACCCTTTCCCATACTGCTACCGAGGAACCGACACCGGAGCCTCCTCTGAAATCGTTTTTCCCCGCGGGGTGCCCGACCGGTGCTGATTTCAAGAACGAGACACATCCTCGGTACCGGGCCGGTGTGAACCAGTCTCGATCACCGAGGACATCATCTCTGAGGTTAAGAAAGATTACAACTGGCTAATAAGCATGTAGTGGTCCCTAAGCCCGATGAAGCTATTACTACCCATGTGGAGGGTTTTTAGTGCTTACACTTATCTTTTTACGCTAGGCTCCTTGGACCCGGTCATTATTGCCTTATGTAAGAGGTATGAAGTGACCCTCGGTCTAATTCACCCCTCCTTTTAGAGAATAGTGATTCTCCTTCATTTTTTCGTAAGCAAGATTGAGGGGTATCCCTTCACCATCGACCATCTCATGCGCTTATATAGTCCCCGACTATATCAAGGGGAATTAACCAAGCTTACCCTTCAAGCTAGTAAGGCTCCATTCTCGAGCATAGACGAAGATCGGGTTCGAGGATGGCTAGGCCGATTCGTCCGAGTGAAGACCTCAAATTTTATTATGGTCGAGCACATGTCATTTCCTAAGAAGTGGAACATGTCACGTAAGTACAATCTTGCCTTTAAGATTTTGTTCATTGTTCTTTCTTTCCCTCTTTTTCTCACTAGTGTATTGTGTTAGTGCAGCTGCCGCTCGGATCCCGGATGCAGTTCCTCGACTGGAGGAGTGGGTCGAGGGTATTGTATCACAGAGGCCATACTCTGAGCATTCGTGGTGTGAGCTTTCAAAGGGACGATGGAAGGCCCATTCCCATGCTGAGATTTTTCCCAAGTGACTTTTGATTTCACTTTCGCGATATCGATTTATGACTTGATTAATTTCTTTTTTGCAGGTTTACCAAAAGATGTTGAGATGAGGCCTCCATCGGATGATGACGATATCTTCACCGAGCCCCCTACCTCGGGGCAGGATAAAGCGAAGAAAAGAAAAAAGGCTCCGAGTTCTCTGGGCCTTGAGAAGAAGAAACCAAAGAAAAAATGGGCGCGTAAACCAGAGAGAAGCATCAGTGCTCTGGTACTATCTTCGGACTCACTCTATCGATTAAGGGATGAGTCCGAGGGGGAAGGAGAAGCTTAGATCTAGTGTCCAGCATACCGCCGCAACTCGAAGGGCAAGGGGCCTCCTAACCAAGGAGAGGCAAGGCTGAACTTCATCAAGTCCGGGAGGCTGAGGAGGAGGCAGGAACCGAAGCTTCCCGGGATGCGGGCAAAGCCCCGCAGGAAGCATCTGGACCGATAGAGATTGCCGAGTTGCCCTCATTTAAAGAGTTGATATTTAACGACTCCCAAGCTACAAAAGAATTCCCTATCGAGGGAGCCAATAGAGCGAATGACCCCTTCCGTAGTTTTTTCGACGGCGTGGATTTGACGGCTATGGAGGGTGCAATCGGTTTTGGTGACTTGGAGATACTGAGGAATAGCTCACCATCTCAAGCAAGTGTGCCTTCCTCGAGTCCAAAATTGGTCAACCGATTCCCTGCCCTAAGTGCATATCCCAATCGGAAATGTACCATTGTTATTTCCCTTCTTGAGGACCCTCAGGTTCTTTCCGCCCCCGTAGGGGTGGGCAGTTATCTTCAGTGCCTTGTGATCGAGGATGACCAAGACAAGATGAATGAGGTGGAGGCACCTTGCTTATTCAATCAAGCGCAACAAGCGCTTAACTGGGTAATCTTCATATTTTCCTTGATGATTTTCAATTTTGTACTTAGGCTATTTTATAGATAACTTGACATTTTTATTCGTGTTTGTAGGCATCGGTGCTTCATCACGAGACCTTTTTAGGTACCGAGAAGAGCTGAAACTACTCGAGGCTGAAGGGGAGGCTAAGAAGGGGAGGCTGAAACTGTACCATTGTTAAACTTCTTAGCGAGCAGTTCGAAGGGGAGGCTAAGAAGCTTCGTGCCGAGCTTGAAGTCGCTCGGAAGGAACATGCTGATTTGGTTGAGCAGGTAAAAGTTTTTGAGGTTAGTAATGATGAATTGGATTCGGTAACTGATGATCAAAATCCGCAGGTCCAGCAAAAACTCGATCGGATTGACCATCTCCGAGCTGAAATGGATATAGTCAAAGCTAAGACCGATAAATGGAAAGGCAGAATGGATTGTCCAGCCTCGGAAAAAGAGGCTGCTCCAGCACAACTAACTTTGGTTGAAATCCAGCTCAGAGCGGCAAAGGAGAGGGTCGGGGTTCAGACCAAAAAGGTTGAGGAGCTCCAATCTCGGTTAGGTTCAGCTATCTCAGACCGAGAAAATTTGGCCAAGGTGCTAAAAACCGCTAAGTCAGAGGTCGATGTGGTCAAAGCCAAAGTTGGCAAAATGGTGACCCAGTACAAGGCCGATGCAAAGGCGGCTCAGGACCTTATCAAAAATATAGTTGAGCAAATGAAGTGGCAATCCCGAAGGAAGGCCCTCGAAGAAATTCACGCTCGGGGTTTTGTTTTATCAGTTAAGATCGGAGATGCCAAGGTTCTCGAAGCCGAGGCCCGGAAGATGGCCTATCCCGAGGATGAATATTCCGAGGACTCAAGCGGGTTCAAGGGTGGAGAAGACCCCGAGGATCCCGGGGATGAGGTGGGCTCCAGCCAAGATCAGGCTACTTAAGTGCCTCTGTCCGATTTTGTTTCTTTTCTTTTCGTATGTAGTACTTTATGTCAAGCCATGTTATGCCTTTGTAAAGACCATATATAATACAAAACTTTCGATAATTCTTGTGTTTTTCCTTTGTCTTTCTCTTTATGTTTTGCAAAGATTGAAATGTCTTAGCATTAAATAGTTAGGCCATGTTCGGGGTTTCGAATATGCCTTGCCTTTGATTTTTCTTAAAGAAATACAGAAATACGGTATGACCGGAAATTTTTCCAAAAGTACTTATAATTCCTTAGATTGTAATTTTGCCTAAGGTACCTTTTGTTGCATGCTTCGGACGACTCTGAGCCGTTTTGTGCCCTTGGATTTCGTTATCCCGGAATGGCCGTAGCCTTTTAATTCAAGCAATGTCAAATAAGCTTCGTGCCTTCAGGTTTTTATATCCTCAAATGGTCGTAGACTTTTAATTCGGGCAATGCCAAATATGCTTCGTGCCCTCGGGTTTTTAAATCTCGGAATGGTCGTAGCCTTTTAATTAGGGCAATGCTAAATAAGCTTCGTGCCCTATATTTGTTTCATCCCGGAATGTCCGTAGCCTTTTAATTTAGGCAATGCATTAGGTGGCAGTCCCCGAGTGAAGTGTTTCTTGGGCTCGATGTCTTCGGGGCACCAAACGAAAAATCTTTGAAAGGACATAAACTTTTATCAAAAAGGCATAGACTTCCTTTCAATTTCGTGCGTAGTATACAAAGTTAAACTTGTATTTTGTGTCCGGGCTCGGGTGATCTATGTGGGCATGGTTCAATCGACCATTTGTCCTCTACAGAAAATCTTATTTAAATCTTATTGACCAAGCCTAGATTGTTTGAGAATAAGAATCAAAAATCATTCCCTCGGATTATGCCCCCCAGTGTTCGGGGTTGTCGGAGAGAAGCCTCGAATACTATTGACTTCGATTCTATGTTTGTATGATTTATTGTTGCCTCGTTAAAAACCTTTCCAGAAAACCCATTTGGGACAAAATTGGATAAAGGAAAAAAGAGTGCAACGCGTGCTTTCAGGCCTAAAAAATTATGTTGGGCACCTGCAAGTGTTAGTCAAAAATGTAGCTGAGTAAAAGAAAGTGATCGGGGTCGCACCTTAACAGTAATATCGCTTTAAGTGAATTATATTCGAGTTGGTTGGGTGTAGTTCACCGTTCATTATTCCAAGTCTGTATGACCATTTTCCGGTGATCTCAATAACTTGATACAGACCTTCCCAGTTCAGCCTCAGTTTTCCTTCGTTTGGATTTTGAGTGTTTAACGTGACCTTCCTCAATACCAAGTCCCTAATATTGAAGTGTCGAAGGTTGGCTCTTCGATTGTAATCTCTCTCGATTCGATATTTCTGGGCTGCCATTCGAATGAGAACGGCATCACGTCTCTCGTCCAGTAGTTCCAGACTTGTGTTCAGGATCTCGTTATTTGCTTCTTCGGTAGCATATCGGAACCTAAGACACGGTTCTCCGACTTTGACCGGTATCAGAGCTTTGGCACCGTAAACCAGCGAGAATGAGGTGACCCTGGTACTAGACTTCGAAGTTGTACGATATGCCCAAAGGACTTCGGGCAGGATTTCCATCCATTTTCCTTTGGCGTCGATCAACCTCTTTGTAAGGTTTTGGATTATGGTTTTATTGGTGTATTCTGCTTATCCATTCCCACTAAGATGGTAGGGGGTTGATAAGATTCGTTTGATCTTATGGTCTTTGAGAAACTTGCTTACTTTGCTGCCAATAAAATGTATCCCATTGTCGCACACGATCTCGGCTGGTATTCCGAACCGACATATGATATGGTCCCAAATAAAATCGATGACTTCTTTTTCTCTAACCTTCTCATATGCCTGTGCTTCCACCCATTTAAAAAAATAGTCAGTCATAAATAAAATAAATTGAGCCTTACCGGGTGCCCGTGGAAAGGGACCAACAATACCCATCCCCCATTTCATGAACGACCTTGGTGATAAGACAGAATGTAGCAGCCCCCCAGCTTGATGAATCATTGGAGCATGCCTTTGACATTCATCATATCTTCGTACGAATTCCTTCGCATATTTTTCCATGTTGATCCAATAGTAACCGGCCCTGATTATTTTTTGGACAACTGCTTCGGTACCTGAATGATTACCGCATGTGCCTTCGTGAATTTGTCTCAAAACGTATTCGGTTTCCCCTGGTCCCAAACATATCGTGATCGGGCTATCGAACGTTCTTCTGACTAATGTTCTATCCTCGGACAAACTAAACTAGGCTGCCTTCGTACGTAAAGCCCTTGATTCCTTTTTATTCGAGGGCAATTTTCCGGTTTTAGGTATTCTATGTATTTGTTTCTCCAATCCCATGTTAGGCTTGTTGAGTTTATTTCGGCATGGCCCTCTTCGACTACTTATCTCATTAGTAGTAGTACTGCCCTTAAATTGAGCTTATTCTCTTCTACCGAAGACCCCAAATTAGCGAGGACATCAGCCTCGTTGTTTTGATCACGAGGCAAGTGTTGTAGAGTCTATTCCTTGAAGCTATGTAATATTACCTGTAATTTATCCTGGTATGTCTGCATTTGTTCTTCTCTTACCTCGAACCTCCTATTAATTTTGTTTACCACCAGGAGGGAATCGCACTTAGCCTCGATCCTCTCTACCCCCCCGAGCTTTTGGTTAGTTCGAGACATGCAATCATGGCCTCAATTTCGGCCCCGTTGTTAGTCAATATTATAGTTTTAATAGATTGTCTAATTATACTGCCCTTTGGTAGCTTTAATACGATGCCAAGTCCGGACCCTTCGTGTTTGAGGCGCCGTCTGTAAAGAGGGTCCAAATTCCCGAAGAAATCCCTGAGTTTAATAATAACTCTCTTTCGACTTCGCGTACCAGAGCCGGTGTAAAATCGACCACAAAGTCTACCAAAATTTGAGATTTTATGGCGATTCGAGGCTGATACTCAATATCGTACCCGCTGACCTCAACGGACTATTTGGCCAATCTTCCCGAGAGTTCGGGTTTATGCATTACATTCCTCAATGGGTAAGTAGTCATAACACGTATGGGGTGACACTGAAAATACGGTTTCAACTTCCTAGAGGTGCTTACCAAGGAAAGCGCCAATTTCTCTAGGTGAGGGTATCTAGTTTCGGTCTCGCCTAAAGTTTTGCTAACATAGTGAATTGGAAACTGCGTACCTTTTTCTTCCTGGACCAGGACTCCACTTACCGCTATCTCCAAGACTGCCAAGTAAAGGTATAGATGTTCATCTATCTTTGTTGTGTGGAATAACGGTGGGCTCGACAGATATCGCTTGAGCTCATCCAAGGCCCGTTGTCATTCCGGAGTCTATGAGAAGTTACTTTTTTCTTCAATAATGAGAATAATCAGTGACTCTTATCAGAGGACCTCGAGATGAATCGCCCCAGAGCGGCTATGCACCCGGTTAGCCTTTGGACGGCCTTTATGTTATCTACGACCGTGATATCTTCAATGGCTTTGATCTTAACAAGATTGATCTCAATTCCCCGGTTGGATACCATGAATCCGAGGAATTTACCCAATCCAACTCCAAACGCACACTTCTCCGGGTTCAACCTAATGTTGTATTTTTTCAATACGTCGAAGTTTTCTTGCAAGTGTTTTAAATGGTCATCTGCTCGTAGGGACTTAACCAACATATCGTCAATGTAAACCTCCATTGATTTTCCTATTTGTTCTTCAAACATCCTGTTTACTAGGCGTTGATAAGTGGCACCGGCGTTTTTTAACCTGAATGGCATTACATTATAGCAGTATGTGTCGTATTTAGTGATAAAGGAGGGTTTTTCCTAATTATCCGGGTTCATCCGTATATGGTTTTACCCGGAGTAAGCATCGAGAAAACTGAGGATCTCGTGGCCGGTCGTGGCATCGACATGCGATTGATGTTGGGACAAGGGAAGGAGTCTTTGGGACATGCTTTATTCAAATACTTATAGTCTACACACTTTATCCCCTTTCTTGGGAACTACCACTATGTTTGCTAACCAATTCAGGTATTTAACTTCCTTAACAGACGCTACTTTAAGGAGTTTAGATACCTCGTCCTTGATGAAATCATGTTTGACCTCAGACTGGGGTCTCCTCTTTTGCTTGACCGGGTGGTACTTTGGATCCAAGCTTAGCTTGTGAGTGGTTATTTCTGGCGGTATCCCTGTCATATCGTTATGGGACCAAGCAAAACAATCTTTGTAAGCTATAAGAAATTGAATGAGTTGTTTCCTGAGCTCGGGGTTTCACCCCGTGCCCAGGTATGCCTTTCGATTGGGCAAGTGTTTACGTAGTACGGCTTTCTCCAGATCCTCGACCATTGATTTTGTAGCATCGGAATCATCATGGACTATGAAAGACATAGGGACTCCGTAGTCGTTTCCCTCGTATATCCCCCACTCCCCCGATTCTGGCGAGGTTGGTATCGGTAATTGCTATTTGGCCCTATTTTTGACCACTTGATTCAGACCCTTCGGTACTGAGAGTGTGGATGCTGAGATTACCTCATCGAATGTGAACATCTACCTTACGGCCGGTTGTTCCCCGTAAATTATTTTGATTCCTTCGGGCTTCGGGAAATTCAGCACCTGGTGTAATGTTGAGGGTATTGCCCCCATGTTGTGAATCGATGGCCTTCAGAGCAAAGCATTGTATCTCATATCCCCTTCGATTAGATAAAACTTGGATTCCTGAACGATTCTGGTGACATTCACTGCAATGTCATTTCCCCTTTAGTGGTCTCACAGGCCATATTGAACCCGTTTAGGACTCAGACTGTAGGTACGATATGATCTTGTAGGCTGAGTTGTTCCACGACCCTTGATCTGATGATATTAGCCGACCTACCTGGATCAAACAACACACGTTTAACTCGATATTTATTTATGAGTACCGATATTACCAATGCGTTATTGTGGGGCTGTGCGATCCCCTCTGCATCTCTGTTGTTGAACGACAAGGTTCCTTCCAGTAGGTAATCTCGAGTCTGTTTCTCCCTTGTGATGGAAAGTTTGGTGCTCTTCAGCATCGGTCCCTGGGGGATGTCGACCCCACCGATGATCATGTTTATGACGTGTTGAGGTTCCTCGGTTCGTTTATTAGAATTCCTGTTCCTACAATGGCTCTTGGCCCGATCATTCAGGAATTCTCGGAGATATTCGTTGTTGAACAACTGGACTACCTCTTCCCTTAATTACTGACAATCTTCCGTTCTTTGACCATGGGTGCCGTGATATTTTCATATTAAGTTAGGATCCCTTTGGGCTGGATCGGACTGCAAAAGCGAGGCCATTTGGTATCTTTGATGTGTTCGATGGAGGACACGATTGCAGAGGCATCGATGCTGAAATTGTACTCTCATAACCTTGGTGCTTCTTTAAGTCTGATGGGCCCGTCGAAGTTGTTTTTGCCCATGGGTCCTCGGTTATTCTGTCCTCGGTCATTCTTGTCACGCCTCAAAATCGGGGAACGCGACCGGCGCTCAACCGAGTGAACTCGACCGAGAAAGCCTGTTAGATTTTTTTCTACCCAAATTCATCCATGAATAGAGATAACACATATTTTCATTTCATTAGACAATAAGGTGATTATGTCTACAATACCAATTCATTACCAATAGTTTCATCATCTTAAAGTCTCAAGTAGAACAAGTAAACAACCGCAACACAACATAATTTGACTTTCCCAGCACCAATATACAACCCACACTATGTCTACGGAGCCTCTAATAGATACAGAAGAGTATTATGATAATGCCGGCAACAAGGCCCCGACTATACCTCAAACACAATACACAAGGAACAAAAGATACATAACCCCAAAATAAAGTAGGGATTACCAAGTCTGCTGGGAAGAGGGTGTACCGCTAACACTGATCAGTGTCTCCTACTGTGGAACCACCTGCATCCATTGAAGATGCAGCGCCCCCGGCAAAAGGGACGTTAGTACATACGGAATAGTACTAGTATGAATGACAAAACACCCTCTCAATATAATGATAAATAATACGAGCAAGTACAATCATAATATTAGTTAAGCCTCAAACAACATCAAACCTCAAATTAGGATCAAGACAATGTTCAAATAAATTTCCATATTTTAAGTTGGGAGGTCTTTAGTACCAATATTCCACCATTCACGATTCCAATATTCACAATACCAATACCATCATACTTTTAATACGGAGTCCGATCACGACCCGATCGGCTAGGACATCTCATTAGAGACATCAACCACAATCATAATTTCCAGCACAATCACTACCATGTGTGCGGCATGGTGTCCGATCACAACCCGATCGGCTAGGCCGTCTCAATAGAGACGTCATCATTCTTATATCAATCATCTCATTTCATACTTCTTTCGCATATTTTCATTTCATTCGCACTAGTGGCCACAATTATAAAATCATTATTGGCATGTCAGCCGTATTTAATATTTCATGCTCACATTTTTCACTTTCAAACATCATCATTATCATCCACAACAAGGCATTTCAAATCAATGTTTCTAGTACACATGTGAGCAATTAAGAGTCTTAAGCACATAGAGGTTTTTCACAAAATTTGGCATAATAGCCTTCGTTTGAACTTGACTTGAAGTCGCAACATTATTAATGCATAGCCCATACTTTGAACATATTCTCAAATGATAACATAACATGATACAAACATTTTGGGGATGCATATTTAACATATATCTTTCAACACAAGCTTATTTGGAATAGCCACTTTCATAATTAACAACTTGGAACTTACAAGGATAATGTGGGGTTTAATCCTAAGAGAAGATTTTAGCCAACATTACCTCAATGGAGCTTCCTTAAACTCTAAAATGTTCCAGAATTCTTAACAACTTCAATCTATTTGAGAAATATAACAAATTGAACCAAAATTAGGAAGATGATCATGGTTCTAGCTCATTTGAGCATTTTATCAAATACTAGTTGTGCATTAAGGTTTTAAGGTCCTTTTAGGGAGGATTCCATCATCCCACAACCCATTCTTTACCATTTTTAGCTCAATAATCTTCCCACACCCCTTGATAACACATGCATGCAAAATAACCAACTCCCATACCCAAGAATTATCTTACTAATTACCCATTTCTAGTTAACTTTCAAAATTGAGGGTTAGGGTGTAGAATCTTACCTCTAGGATGAACACCTTATGAGTTTTCCTTGTGAATTTTCCCAAATCTTGAGCAAATATTGATGAAAATTAGCCTAGGGTTTCCTCTCTCTCTAAAGCACTCTCACTTCTCTCTAAAACATCAGATTTTAGCTCAAAAATAGTCCATTGTGTGCATTTAACGAAGTAGGGTCGGGTTATTAAAACCCAAAAATAAAGCTCCAGAACAAAATCTGCGGTACGTGAAATGGGCTGCGAAATGGCCCTCCGGAACTGGGCTGGTGTGCCCCACTCCACGGCCGTTATGCGGTCCGCAAACCTATTATGCGGTCGCATAACATGCAGCAGAACCTCCCTCCGCAAAATTTCCAAGTTGGTTCTGCGATCAGTGTGCGGCCCGCAAAATTGTTTTGCGGTCGCATAATGGACCGTGAAATGACATAAAAAATTCCCTAGTTGTTTGCCTCACTCTACGGCCATTATGCGGTCCGTAGAGTGATTATGCGACCGCATAGTGGGCCATGAAAGTGCATTTCTTCTGCCCAAATTTTTTCTTTACTTTCCAGTGCATTGTTCAACCCAAAAAGTCCCTCATAAAGAATTTCTATAGCCGTCAAACACGTAAGCCCAGTTTGGCACCACGAAACATTATTTTTCCTTTGCAAAATTTTATGAGGCCTTAGATTCTCCCCCACTTAGGATCATTCATCCTCGAATGAGCGTCAAAATCAGTTATTAGCATCAAATGTGGCCCAACTGTTAATTCACACTCACCAGTAGTTTCAAAATTTGGCTAACTCCCTAAATTTCCAAATATTTCCAAAGTCTCCCTTGTAACTGGGCCTATCCACCTGTCAGATAATCCCAGAAACCAATCCTAACGACATATGTATAATCTGATGATGCAATTTAATATAAAAACAACACCAATTGTGGCCTCATAAGCGATATATTACCAGGAAAGGAACACCCTTAACATCAATGGTACAAATGATACATAATTCATAGAAAGTAACTCTTAGAATTTTCATAGAGCACAACTCATAAATACATGGTTATTCAACAAATAAGGATACTTTTTCTTCATTTCTTCCTCGGCCTCCCAAGTAGCCTCTTCAACCTGTTGGTTTCGCCATAGCACTTTCACGGATGCAATTTCTTTATTTCTCAACTTTCGGACTTGCCAATCAATAATAGAAACTGGAATCTCTTCATAAGTCCATTCCTCATTAACCTCAATAGTCTCAACCGGAACAATGTGTGTTGGGTCTCCAACTACTTTCTTCAACATAGACACATGAAACACTGGGTGCACTAATGACATCTCAGGTAGTAGCTCAAACTTGTACGCCACCTCACCGATCCTCTGAATAATTCTGTACGGTCCGACATACCTCAGACTTAATTTCCCGTTCTTACCAAATCGCATTACACCTTTCAGGGGGGAAACCTTCAAGAATACCCAATCATCTTCTTTGAACTCTAAATCCCTACGACGAACATTTGAATAGGACTTCTGACAACTCTGAGCAACCTTCAATCGCTTCTTAATAATTTTTACCTTTTCCATAGCCTGATGCATGAGGTCTGGCCCTATCAACTCTGCTTCCCCAATTTCGAACCACCCAATGGGAGATCTATATCTCCTTCCATATAAAGCCTCGAATGGTGCCATCTGAATGCTAGCATGATAAATATTATTGTAGGCAAATTCTATGAGTGGAAAATGATCATCCCAGCTTCCTTTGAAGTCTAGAACACAAGCGCACAACATATCCTCGAGTGTCTGAATAGTCCGATATGCCTACCCATTTATCTGCGGGTGAAAGGTTGTACTAAGATTCACCTGAGTACCCAAACCTTGCTGAAATTTCTTCCAAAATTTAGCCGTGAACTGTGCCCCTCGATCTGAGATAATAGAAACTTGGAAACTGGAGTGCCATGCAACCTGACTATTTCTTTGATATACAACTGAGCATATTGTTCCGCTGTATCAGTAGCCTCTTCTATATTGGAATTTCTATGTTATGTGCCAACCCACCGGGCCGTTGGTGTTTGGCCTTCACTTGCTGACAATTTGGACATCCTGCCACAAATTCCGCTACATTTCTCTCATATCATTCCACCAATACACTTCCATAAGATCATGATACATTTTCGTAGAGCCCGGGTGCACAGCATGCCTAGAAGTGAGAGCATTGGTCATGATTCTGTCCCGGAGACCATCTATATTTGGAACACATAGACACCCTTGGTACCTTAGTGTACCATCACCCATGACAAGATAAAAGGCCATGGTCTTATGTTTATGAATCCCCTCTTTCAATTGTGCTAACAATGGATCGTTGTATTGCTTCTCCTTGACTTCCACAACAAGCAATGATTCAGCCCTATTTGATACAATCACCCCTCCTTCACTAAAGTCCGCAAGTCAAACTCCCAAACTAGCTAATCGGTGAACTTCCTTGGCCAATGGCCTTTGATATGCCTCCAAGTGTTCTAAACTACCCATAGATTTATGGCTAAGAGCATCCACCACAATATTAGCCTTCCCCGGATGATATAGAATATCAATATCGTAGTCCTTGAGTAACTCAAGCCATCTTCTTTGACTCGGATTCAATTCCTTCTGGTTGAAAATATATTGAAGGCTCTTATGGTCCGTAAATATATCCACATGGACCCCATATAAGTAATGACGCCAAATTTTCAATGCAAATACCACCGCCACAACTTCTAAGTCATGTGTTGGATAGTTGTTTTCATGATTCTTGAGTTGCCTAGAAGCATAAGTTATCACCTTGCCATGTTGCATTAATACACACCCAAGTCCGATTCTCGAAGTATTACAATATACAACAAACCCATCAGTACCATCTGGTAGAGTCAACAGTGATGCCGTAGTCAATCTTGATTTCAACTCCTGGAAGCTCCTTTCACAATCATCTGACCATTGGAACTTAACTGCATTCTGCGTCAATTTAGTCAACGGAGAGGCAAGAGTAGGGAACCCCTCTACAATTCTGTAATACCCAGCTAAGCCTAAGAAACCGCGAATCTCTGTTGGAGTTGTAGGCCTCGGCCAATTCTTCACAGCTGCAATTTTCTGAGGATCAACCTTAATTCCTTCACTATAGACAACATGACCCAAGAATGTGACAGATTCAAGCCAAAATTCATACTTTGAAAACTTTGCATATAACTTGTGTTGATATAGGGTTTGCAGAACTACCCTAAGATGATTAGTATGGTCCTCTCGACTTCGTGAATATACAAGAATATTGTCAATGAACACTAGCACAAAGGAGTCAAGAAAAGGCTTGAAAACTCGATTCATAAGATCCATGAAAGCTGCTGGGGCATTTGTTAGCCCAAAAGATATCACCAAAAATTCAAAGTGCCCATATCGGGTTCTAAAAGCTATTTTCGGAACATCCTGCTCCCTAATATTCAACTAGTGATACCCGGATCATAATTCAATTTTGGAGAAGTACTTAGCACCTTGCAATTGGTCAAACAAGTCATCTATCCTTGGAAGTGAGTACTTATTCTTGATCGTGACCTTTTTGAGCTGCCGATAGTCAATACACATTCTCAGTGACCCATCTTTCTTCTTTACAAAAAGGACCGGTGAGCCCGAAGGTGACACACTCAGCCGGATGAAACCCTTTTCTAATAAGTCCTTCAGTTGCTCCTTTAGTTCCTTCAATTCTGTCAGTGCCATTTTGTAGGGGGGATAGATATAGGATGCATGTCTGGTACCACATCAATCCCAAAATCAATCTCCCTGTCTGGTGGGATCCTAGGGAGTTCATCCCGAAAGACTCCCGGAAATTCATTCACAACAGGCACTGACTCAAGTGTAGGTGCCTCAGCATCGGTGTCAGTAACCCGGACCAAATGGTAAATACACTCCTTATTGATCATCTTCATGGCCTTGAGGTAAGAAATAAACCTACCCTTCGGCACTACATCATCACCCTTCCACTCAATAACTGGCTCATTTGGAAATTCGAACCTAACAGTCCTGGTTCGGCAATCAAGCTTAGCAAAACAAGAATAAAGTCAGTCCATCCCCATTATTACACCAAAATCGACCATTCCCAATTCAATGAGATCGGTCATGGTGTCCCGATCACGCAACGTGATAACACAATCCCTATAAACCCGTGCAGCCAAAATAGACTCACCAACCGGAGTAGATACAAAGAACGGCTCATGAAGTTGTTCCGGTTCTATCCCAAATTCCATAGCAACATAAGGAGTGACATATGAAAAGGTGAAACCTGGATCAATAAGAGCATACACATCATGAGATTGGACAGTCAATATACATGTGACAACATCTGTAGAAGCCTCTGAATTATGGCGACCCCCATAGCATAGAAAACCCAGTTCGGCACTACGAAACATTATTTTTCCTTTGCAAAATTTTACGGGACCTTACAATTCCTTCTTTCATTTCTCATGGGGTTTCGCCCAGACCCACTACTTCTCCAGTCTCTATTGTATGGTTGATATTGATCCCGATTTGATCTAGGTTTGTGATAAGTGTCTCTCTTGACTTGATCGATGATCCTGACGGGGTGTACGGATCCGGAAGGGGTCCCGTGTTGGTCATCCTCGACCCTAATCTTTGATTGGTACCGGTTATGGATGTCGGCCCAAGTGATGGCTGGATATTCTATCAAGTTTTGTTTCAACTGCTGTGAATCCAATAAGCTTTGACTGTTGAGCCATTGGGTGAAAGCCTGAACGGCCCAATCATTTGCGACCGGTGGTAAATCCATTCATTCCATTTGGAATCGAGAAACGAATTCTCTAAGCATCTCATTATTCCTCTGCTTTACTTTGAAAAGGTCCGGCTTCCTGGTCTTAACCTTTATAGCACCGGCATGTGCTTTTACGAAGGAATATGCAAGCATAGCAAATGAGTCAACAGAATTAGGAGGAAGGTTGTGGTACCATATCATAGCTCCCTTTGACAGGGTCTCTCCGATTGTTTTCAACAAGACATACCCGATCTCATCATCTTCCAAATTGTTCCCTTTGATGGCGCATGTATAAGAGGTTACATGCTCGTTCGGGTCGGTCGTTCTGTTGTACTTAGGAATTTCGGGCATGAGAAACCTTTTGGGCATTAGCTTCGGAGCCGCACTCGGGGGAAACGGCTTTTGAATAAATTTCTTGAAATCCAAGCCCTTCAATATCGGGGATGCTCCTGGGATTTGGGCGAGCCTGGAATTGTAGGTTTCCATTTTTTTTTATCGTTGGCTTCGATTTTCTTTTTTCTTATTTCTATATGTTTCGTCAATTCTTCGAGCAATTTCATGATTTCGGGGTTAGTCCCCGATTCACTTTCACTTGTTCTTTCCGAGATTGGTCTGTTTTTACGGATAGCTTCCCAGGGAGCTCGGGTTCATTCATGCTCAGTGCTCGACCTTCGTTTTGCAGATGAGCTATCGCCGTTTCTTGAGCCTGTAGCATTTCGAAGATCATATGCAGGATGATCCCATCAATTTTGCCGTCGTGAGTGTTTTGGGCAATCGAACGTGCTTCCATTCGAACGCTGTTCTCAGGGTCGGTGGGCTGGTTTATGTCGATGGCCATATGCGAACAGGCATCGATGGGAACCATCACCGGGATTCTACCAAGATCGATCGGTGTTGCATTGTTAGCGAGCGCTGCATTGTTGGTTCTGCCATGGTTGTCGGATTCTGTGTCTATGTTTAGAGGGACAGACTGAGGGTTTGACATTTCGATCCTAACCTGAAATCAGAAATACTTTAAAGAACAAGTGTAAAATGGGGTGTGTTATGGTGATTCGTATCAAATTGCCGCTCTTATCCTTATCTCCATGGTGGGTGCCAAATTGTTTACCCTCGAAATCGCAAACAATTGAATTTGTTAGTGGTTTAAAGGATATGCGGATTAACTTAATACGGAGCGATAAATTAGATCGTAATTGAAATAAATAATGATAAATTAACTGCAAACCATGTGAATTGGATAAATTTTAGCCTAGGAAACCCTTGAGTTGAAAGTACTTTTATTAATACAAAGATACCAAAGAATAAGAACTTAGAGAATAACGATAATGTATTTCTTATGAATGTATGTTACAATGTTCTTCATGAATTGTGAGCCCCTCTTTATATATTAGAGCACCTGCTTTTAAAGTATTATTCAATTATTTTGTAAAAGTTTAAAAAAAGGTCCTCGATTTGCTGACCGTTGGTCCCTTTTATTGGTATGTTTCGTGATTTTCGCCTTAATGTCTAGTTAGTTACGGGAATTTCGGACCCTTGTCGAATAAGCTAGTAATATGTTCCTCGATACCGTTATAACTGGGACCGGTTATGACCCCGGTTCACTCTAAAGCAAGTCTGGTGGTTCCGGTGGCTAATTCAGTAAGGCAAGAACCGATCTTCGGGATCTTATCACCATATCTCGATCTCAAACTGTCGTGTTAGATGCTCGGTTAAATCTTCGAGTTTGATTTTACCCGTATACTTTATGATAGAAAACTATTAGTGGGAAGAGGCATATTTGAGACGAAAGATAGGGAGCATGACTCTTATGAACCAAAAGGTAAACGGAAAAAATAATTAATGTATATATTCTGTATTGGGATAGAAAGTCACCGGCTGGAATTCATATTTTCGATGAGTTGTAGTTTCGATATATTCTAATTACCAAATGTAGTTTAGATAATATTGGTGCAAAAAATCCATAGTCCTGGTACCATCAATTAAATTTACCCTTAGTATTTGCAAATACTGAGCTTTAATATTTGAAGGTACTGACAAAATTTAGAAAAACTTGTTTGAGGATCACTATTTCGAATAAAATAGTTATTTTAATTCACAAATCTTTAAACTACCAAATTATTATTTTGTGACCTAATTTCCAATATTTTTTCCAACTTCAATCAAATATAATTCAAATACTTAGCCTTTTAGTTTCTGGCCAAAATAATTCCAGACTTCAGGCCTACAACAGTTGTTCAAGATATTTTGCAGCACGTGTTATCTTGATGTTAGAAATTACAAACCTGAAAACTTATTTCATTGGACATTGATCTAAGTCATTCCTCTATTCCGAGAACAACTGGGACTTCTAACTATCGCGGCAGTGTCGAAAAGAACGGATGTAGAGTGTTAGTTATATGTTCACCCAAACCTACTAATTTTGACTCGAATTCATTATAGCTCCATTAAATAATTGATTTGAATTAAATAAGTTGCATTAGAATTCCTAATTTGAACTTAGAATAATCGAATCGCATTAGAATTCCTAATTTGAACTTAGAATAATCGAATCATGAATTCACTTCTGATTACCATTGGACACCCAAATCGTTCTTTCACTCCGAATACAAATGGGACTGCCAACCTTTGCGACATTTTTGCCTATCACTTTGAAGCGAGCCTGTTGATGAAACTGCAACTTAATATTTCTATATTGAAAATAACGAGTTAATGTCCTAAAACCCGCCTAAATTATACAACCTTTGTCAGTTGCCTACCTAACCTATAACATATCCCCGAAAACCTCCTGAACTATATCCCCCTTCACAATAAAATCCCCTCGTCGCATTCTTACTAGTGCATATAATACACGCTCCAAATTATTTTTAAAATCTGCCATGTGGCAATCTACATGGATATTTGTTTAGCTTATTCTAAAAAACACACTTAATTAAGATTTTAATACTCTTTATTATATCATTGTAAAAAATTATACGGTAAAAATAGAAAAAAGGAGCTAGGTTAAAACTAGTGGGTAATTATAAAAAAATTATTTTCTCTTTACTCTCATCGGAGAATGGCTACACCTTCTCTCAATAGCGATATTTTTCATTAATCTAACCTCAATTGCTTTGTCTATACTTGCTTCTGTTCGAAAATCGGGATAAAAACTATGGTTCTGCTCCTGAATCGGTATAGAAGATTAGAGTTTTGACAAGAGATAGAGAATTTCATATGGATTCAGATGAAGAAATGGGGAGGTAAAAGATGAGGAAGAAAGGTGAAATATAAAGAAAAAGAGGAGAAAATAAAAAGAAATATAAATTTTAAAAAAAGAAAGGCTAATTAGCCATTAAATATTCTCAAGTGGGCCATTTTAATGGATTTTTTTCGCCTTCACGCGCTTTTTGGCGATTAATTACACACATTATGACATATAGTGACGAGGGTTTTTTATTATGAATATGGATATAATTCAAGGGATTTTCAGGGACAGATGATAGTTTAGGTAGGCAACTGATAAAAATTGTATAGTTTAGGTGAATTTTAGGGTATTAACTCATTTATATCTATCTATATCTATATCTATATCTGCTGCACCATTTTAGCGTATTACTTTCTTTTGTGAAAGAAAAGTGTTAATGAACTAGCTGGGAATGGACGTGCCAAGATTTCAGTATGGTTCGTGTTAAAAGATTAATAGTGAAGCTTTTATGTATTTCGGGGATTAGACGTTTATATACTTTCAAAACTTAAAGAGTTTCCTCTAACAAATTAAGGTCGGCTTTGTTCTAATGTTGGGTGACATAGTTGAGTATCTCATTGCCGAGAGTTTGTTTTTTTTTTTGCAAATATACTACTACGTTGGTTGCCCAGTAGGTATTTTATTAATAATAAAAGAAAAAAATAACCACAACGGAAGAGTACAAGTAAGGGGGGCAAAAGATACAGTAGTGTTGCCTCTATACCTTGGCTATATAATCACTCCTTTGCACCTCCAATGCCTTAAGATGGCAGCCTCATGTAGAGGAACATGGTGTAGCTGCCGGCAGAAATCTCACGAGGGCATATAAGCTCATAGCCGCTTGGACCTTCCCAAAGGCATAACAATATAGCACACACATATTGTGCTAGACCTTACCTTATAATCCTATTGAGGCATAATAAACCTCATATACTAGCAACAACAACAACAACAATAACAACCCAGTATAATTCTACTAGTGGAATATGGGGAGGGCAGTGTATACGCAGACCTTACCCCTACCCTGGGGTAGAGAGGCTGTTTCCAAATGACCATCGGCATCCTTCCATCCAAGAACTCCCCACCTTGCTCTTGGGGTGACTCGAACTCACAACCTCTTGGTTGGAAGTGGAGGGTGCTTACCATCATAGCAACCCACCTAGCAAGCATGAAGAAAATACGAACTGGAAATAACTAATTACTGTATGATCATCACAGAATTTATAACATACTCTGTGATGATATTACAAATGATGATGGTTAAAAAATAATAAAATAAAACAAGGTAAAAAATTATTTCTTGCCCCTCTTTCTTCAACCTTGTGCATTCTTCAATTTGTATCTCAGTGGCTTCTTCTTCCGCTATCTTCAAATATTCATCAAACTTTATCATTTCTTTTTTGATCTAATGGACCTTGTGGAGGTGGTTGGGATAACCGCCTTTTGTTTTGCACTTCTCATTAGAGGTTTCCTAATGACAACCTCTTGTGTTACCTTGTCATCCCAACTATGTTGCTTGTCGGGTGACTTCTTCTTGTTTTTGTTGGATCCATTTCGCACTTGTCTAGGTGAAAGATCTCCCTCCCTAGCTATAATGTTGAAGGTGGCATCCAATAGTTCATCCTCTTCTCCTTATTTATAAAAGTCTTGGCCCATATGCATCCCAAAATCGTCAATATGATTATAGCCAGTGACTAGTGCACCTTGATCATTCCTCGGATTATTAAATACTGTCAATTTGTCTAAATCATGAGACACAAGTGCATGGAGCATATCGGTCGGTGTCAGATTGTATTTTGAAGCCATTGAACTTGAAGTTCCAGTAGCATCAAAGTTGTGGATAGATGACGAACCAGCTGTGGTTAGTGCATGTTGCTACCCAAATTTTTCTTTCCCTTTGACAGACTGTATTGCCAAATTAACACCTTCCAAACCCGTTTTGTCACTGATCGATTGTTTTTGTCCCGTGGGAACAAAAGCAGCAGCATTAGGACTCAGGTTTGTCTTGATTTGAACTCTTGGAGATTGTCGAGCAATTGAAATATACGATTTGATATCAAGGAATTGTTGATTGAAATGGAGTAGGGTTCATTGTGTTGCTATTTGGACAGTCTCTTGGAATTTCATTTTGGTCATGCAAGCTAAATAAAATCATCTATTACATGATTTGGCATACACATGCAACATACATGCCGAGAAACTAGTTATTATAAAAATGAGAAGCCCTTAACTTAGAAGTTAAATTACAAAATAACCCTTATGATTTATTTAAATACCCTAATTAATTAAAATGCCCATCCTATTTATTTAAGTACTCTATTAATTAAAGAGCCCTACTTGCAAAGAGTTGCAATAAATAGTGTCGATTCACTTATTATGAAAAAGAAGAAAAATAACGGCTTTGTCATATTGATGCATCATTTCACTAACACTTGTACTACGCGTCCTTTCAAGTTTCAACATGAGACTTACAAAATTTATAGTTCACTACAGTGTCAAGATTAAAGGGCAGTCCGGTGCACTAAGCTCAGCTCCCGCTATGTGCGGGTGTAATGATCTGGTCAGTCATTTTGAGAGTTGCAGCCGCACTCCCCCCATTGACTGCTCATTATGTACTTTATAGTTATATTGTGACTTGCTGGGGGATTCAGCTCGAGTCCGGAGAGATTTCGGAATGAATTGAGACACATAGTCTCAAAGTTGAAAACTTAAATTGAAAAGGATGACTGGATATTGACTTATGTGTAAATGACCTCGGAATAGAGTTTTGATGATTTCAATAGCTCCGTATGGTGATTTTGGACTTAGGAGCTTGTCCGGAAAATTATTTGGAAGTCTGTAGCTAAATTAGACTTGAAATGACTAAAATAGAAATTTAAGTTTGGAAGTTTGATCGGGGACTTGACTTTATGATATATGAGTCAGAATCCAGTTCTGAAAACTTTCATTGCTCTGTTATGTCATTTATGACTTGTGTGCAAAATTTGAGGTCAATCGGACTTGATTTGATAGGTTTCGGCAACGAATGTAGAAGTTGGGAATTCTTAAGTTTCATTAAGCTTGAATTGGGGTGTGATTTATGATTTTAGCATTATTTGATGTGATTAAAGGTTTTAACTAAGTCCGTATGATATTTTAGGACTTGTTGATATGATTGGTTGAATTCCCGAGAGCCTCGAGTGAGTTTCGTAAGGTTAACGAATCAATTTTGGACTTGGAGAACAATTGAAGAATTTCTATTGTCCAGCTCTGGTTTCCTTCTTCGCGTTCGCGAGAGAGGTCTCACGTTCGCAAAGGGGAACTACGGCAAGCGAGAGCTTTTTCTTTGAATTCGCGAAGCAAGGGACGCGATCGCGAAGGGTGAGGACCAGTGAGCATCGCGAACGCGAGAGAGGCCACGCGTTCGCGAAGAAGAGTGAGGGTTGGGGTGGACTTCGCGCGTTAGCCTACACGTTCGCGAGTGGGGCGTCGCGTTCGCGAAGGCATGGGACCCCTGGTCATCGTGTTCGCGAGGAGGAAATTTTGGGCAGCACATTTTTGTGCTTCGCGAACGTGAGGCAAGGGTCGTGTTCGCGAAGAAGAAATCCCTGGGCAGAAACTTTAAGTTCTCAGAACGGGACTTTGTCCCATTTTCTATTTTTGACAAATTGGAGTTCGGGAAGAGGCGATTTTCGGTAGATGTTCAAGAAAAATAATGGGGTAAGTATTTTTAACTCAATATTGGTCAAATTACCGAATCCATGGTTATTTTTAATATTTAATTGAGGATTTAAGTTGGAAGACTTAGAAAGCCCTCTTGGTTTAAATTGAAGATTTGAGGGTCGAGTTGATGTCAGATTTTAGTAAAAAGTGTATGGTTGGACTCGTGGTTGAATTGGCATTCGTATTTTATAATTTTTGTCGGGTTCCGAGACGTGGGACCACGGGCGATTTTTGGGTTAAATTTCGGATTTTGATAGAAAAATTATATTTTCATATGGAAATCAATCCTATAATTTGTATTGATTGAATCGAATTAATTATGACTAGATTCGAGCCGATCGGAGTCAAAAAATCGAGGAAAAGGCATACTACTTGACTGATTGAGCGTGGTTTGAGGTAAGTGACATGTCTAACCTTGTGTGGGGAAAATTCCCCTTAGGATTGGTATTGATATGACAATTTTGATGTGTTAAAAGTCATGTACACGAGGTGACGAGTGTGTACACAGGCTAAATGTGAAAGATTATATCTTTAAATTGTGTGGATCACTGTTGCATATTAATTAAATTATTTTATTCGTTTATATTCATTATCATTAATATATTTTCGTATTTTAAATTTGTCTGACCTGTTCCTGCTAGGTGTTTTACCTGTTTAGTTGAAACTATGATTCTTTTGTTCTGTGCATTATTTGAAAGTTGCATTTCTTAATTTAAATATTATTAAAATGAAGTATTTTACATTTGAAAATTTGATATTAAGGTAAGGTGTTTAATTTGTGAAATATTATTTTTACTGAGTTATTCATTCCTACATATTTTGTGAGATTTTGTACTCATTGTGATTGAGTCGTGGGCTCCTTATTGTGGAAAATATTCTTATTGTTGATTTATTTTGGCAAATTAAAATATTTGGGCACTTGAGGTGCAAATTGTGATATATTGTGATATTGATACGCATGCGGTGGTATAAGGTCTGGGTGTTGAAACGCATGCGGTAAGAAGAGCCGTCAAAATGGGCTTGGCCCGTGAGGCCAGACCAACCCAGCCTGCTACTTGGGTAGGTTGGGCTAGAATTGTTTGAGCCCATTTAAAACTGAGGCTTATAAGCCCGGCCCAAGTCAGCCCGCTGGCCCTTGAGGCTTGACCGAGGTTGGGCCTGGGCCGGCCCGTGGGTCAAAAATTAATTAAATTTAAATTAATTAACTATTAAATATTTAATATTTTAAAAAAATAAAAACTATAAAAATTATTAACTATAATCCCCATTCCTCAATCCTAGATTACTCATTTACCCTTCCATATCAACTAGAATTTAGATTTTTGACATGCATGTAATATGAAAAAATTAGTTTTTCTTTTGCTTAATTAATAACGAACTCGAAAAGTTTTAGGTGGCCAATAATAATCTTTTATCAAAAGAAAATATTACTTTAAGTGGCCAATGATCAGTTTGGATTACTTTAATATATTATTAATATTTAAACTGCTCTTCAGTATAGAAAAAGATCAATTTCAAATACAAAAAAAAATTGACCACTAGTAGATTTTAGGAATTTTATAAATTATATGGACTATAATGATGAAATCAGCAAATGATGTTAATCCTAAATTAAAAAAATCTCTGCATATAAACTTATTGAATCAATCCCTAAATCTGAGGAAAATGAAAGAAAAGTATTAAGAAAATATTCATGTAACTTTAAAAAAGAAAAGCTAGATATATAGAGAATTTGTATTTCAATTACGAGATTCCTCGTCAAATATCAAGCTTTTTGTACGCACTAAGCAAACATAAGTTGTTTGCATGATTAATCGACCATATCACGAAAAAGTATTTAAGGATTTAAAGAATTTTTTTTTCTTAAAAGAATTGAAGGACTGGCCCGCCTTAGCCCGTGGCCCTCTTAGGGCTGGGTTGGGCTGGTTTTTTTAAGGCTCATTCATGTGGCGGGCCGGCCCGTTCTAGCCCACCAAATTTAAAAGCCTATGAGGCTTGGGCTGGGCTGGAATAGCGCGTTTTGACAGTTCTAGCGGTGAGATAAGGGTAGCTTAATACGCATGGATAATAGGGGAACTACTAGAAGTCATGCGGTAAGGATGGCTTGCGCACGCGGTAAGATAAGGGTGGCTAAAACGCGGGATGCTATTTCGAAAAAAATATTTTCTTTAAAATTAAATGTGAAGGCTCCCGTGGTGATATAAGAAAATGAGATATTGTGAATTTATTTATGATTTGAGACTACGATGCGGTACCTCGGGACTGCCCTTGTTGATATTTCTTTATGACAGCATTTGCCTTTGGTTATTTTGGTAATTTCTTTAAAGTTGTAAATTTCTGTTTTCTTTCCGCGAGATATTATTTGTCCTTATTCTGTGAAGGTAAATTATGACATACTGCTAACTTGATTCATTCCCATAGTCATTTTATTATTATTATATTATTAAACTTTTCATCTTGTCTTTTATTATTTCTAGTAGGGCCTGACCTGACCTCGTCACTACTCTACCGAGGTTAGGCTTGGCACTTATTGGGTACCATTGTGGTGTACTTATACTACGCTTCAGCATATCTTTTTGTGCAGATCCAGGTACTTCTTATCGGACCAAGCATCAGTGAACTAGCCGTACGCGGAGACTTTAAGGTACATCTTCCAGTGTCCGCAGACCTCAGAGTCTCCTTCTATCCTTATTATGTTGCTTTCCTTATTCTCTTTAGACTCTGATGTATAGAAACACTTAGAATAAATTCTTACAAACTTGTGACTTATTTCTATCGGGTTTTAGGAGTTGAAATTATTTGAATTGCAGTTTCATTTATTTCAGACTTCTATTATGTTATTCTGTATTGATAGACTTATCTAGTCTTAAAGACTATGTGCCATCACGGCATCCTACTGAGGGAAATTGGGGTTATGACAGCGGGGTCCAAGGAAAGCACCTTCTGTGTTTGCCTTGAATATTGTGGCTGTTTTTTATTATGCACATGTTAGCATTATTTACCAATTTGGAATCGAAGAAGAGGAATGGAAGATTGTATACACATTGCTCTATGGAACCGATGATTATATGGGCAAAGAAAATTAGAGAGAATCTTAGTGATAAATCAAGAGAGACGAGAAAACTATTTTTATCATAACTTCTCTAATTATTTATTTATGAATTTCTACTTTTGTCTTTTTTATGATACACGATCGATATAAATGTTAGGGTAAATGACTTATCTTGTGATGGTTTTGATATACATATTTATTCTTTTTAAGAATGCATTGGTTAATATCAAAATTAACTTTGCTAGAGGGCTTAAGCAATATCAAAATTAACTTCGTTCCATTGTTAAACTCAAATTCATTAATTGGCATTCTATAGTTACATGCACAAGTTCCTGTGGATCTTTAATTTCAAGTTATTATCTAATATGAAGTACTCTATTTAGAAGGACCAAATATGTTTATCTACAATATTTTAGATATTGCTTAAGCCTTTTGATTAATTTTCTCCTTTTTCTTTGTTCAAGTACATAACCATGATAACAAAATTTCTCTCTCTAAAAATAACACTCTCTCCAACGGCTAACCCAACGACTATATTGTCCAGCGCGTCTCTTCACGCTCCACCAGATGGAGCCACCGGGAGGCCTACTTCCGGCGCGTAAGGAGAAGCAAAACATCTCTCTTGAGGGAGCGACACTACCCACTGAAAAAATTGAAAAGAAAATCTCTTATGCGACATCGGTCACGACTCTGTCATATTCTAATTTGAACCCAATACGCCATGAAAGGGAAAAAGTTATTACAAAGCATGCAACTCGTAATGGAATGCCAGTTGTGATATTCAAGGCTAAAGATTATTATGACATAATGGCAGAAGAATGTAGGTACACTATCGTTGGTCGATTTCTTAAACCCCGCCCCCAAATTGATAGAATTAGGTCAAGGTTTAAGGAGCTGATAACTCTGAAAGGATCTACTAGAATTGGTGTTTATGACAATTACAATGTCTTCATCGATTAATCTAACGAGGAAGATTGGCAAACGGTATGGTTTAAAAGGGTAATTAAAATTGATGATCGGCAAATGTGGTTACAAAAATGGTCCCCTGATTTTAAGCCTGAGGAAGACCTTCTTGTTGCCCCAGCGTGGGTTCTGCTGCCGGGATTGCCATTCCATATGCACACATGGCATTCTGTTAAACAAATTCTTAGCTCTGCTGGAACCCATTTGGTTCTAGATGCGGCTACTTATGGAAGAACTAGATCAAGTATGGCCAAGATTAGGGTGGAGGTTAATCTTCTTAAACCTCTGTCGAAAAGTATATTCATAGGCCAAGAATATGAGGACTCACCACTAAATGGTTACACTCAGAAATTGGAATATGAGGGCATACCTAAGTATTGTAAATATTGTAGGAAACTGGGACACAATGTGATTGAATGTAGGGCTTTAGAGAAGAAGATTACAACTAATGTCGAGGAGGTGCAAGACAAAAGCAAAGAACAACCAACTAAGAACAAAGTAGCTGGTAAAGAAGAAGATCATGAAAGTAATATAGAGAAAGATGAGACAGAAACTATGAAGAATCAGAAGTTAGTAGAGGGAGAACAGCTTCTGAAGACAAAAACTCAAAATCTCGATGCTGAAAGGATAAAACAGAGAACTGACAGCCCTTTGTTACAACAAAATATTGATGCATAAACAAGAAGGAAGAAGAAAAAGAATAAGAAAACAAAGAAAATGCCAAAAAATAAGAGCAGTATCAAATTCAAACCTGCTATCTGAGATAAAATCACTAATAAGCACTACCAAGTTAAGCTTTCATCAGTTCCACAACAATTAGCAACCTCGATGATTGAAGGTAATCAGCAAGAGAATATTTTTAATCAAGATCGAGCAGCAGAAGGTGAGCTTACAGTTACTACTAATCAATATCATGATACTGAAAAACTCAGAGTAGATAGTACAGGGAAGGAGGTAAAGAGCAATGATAGAGAAAGCAGTGACCAACAAAAATCGAAGGGAGATAATCATGAGAATGTTGCAATCACAAAGGCTACAACTGAGGATGTTCAGTCAACTAGCTTACCCTCGGAGATCAAAAACCAAAAATCCATAAATGTTTGTGTTGATCTTAACTGGGAACACATGACAAATCAAAGCCAGATGCCAGAATGTTGCAACCAAGGACAAATCAACCATGTGGAAGAAGAAGCTACTATGAAATCCAAAACTATGACCGATGGAGATGAGGTTGCTTCTCAGAACCAGAATGAAGATGGATCTTCTTACACTAGAGGAAGAAGTAGAAACAAAAAGAATGATAGGAAGAATAGTAAACAATAAGATCTTACAGAGATTGCTGAAAATTCCATAGGAAAGGGTGACTATCGTGAATCACCACTAGCCAGAGGAAGAAGCAAAAACAAAAAGAATTGAAAGACAAACCAAAGACAACACATCTTCTTCTTGTAAAGAAAGAGGAAACAAACATCACACCTCCCCCCCAACCCAATGATTAGTATAATCTTCTGGAATATAAGAGAGGTGAGATCCAAGAAGTCTATTCACATACTTAAACCTCTTATCATCATCAACAAAGTAGTTTTTGTGGCTATCTTTGAACCCTTTGTGGATATGAGTAAGATATATGGGTAATAAAGGTTCTTATGATTCTCAACACTGTCAGGCTAATGTCACTGGTAAGATCTGGTGCTTCTGGAACTACCTGGATCACACTGAGGTGTTGGCAAACAGTGAACAACAAATTACTTTCAAAATGAAAGATAATGTTGCAGATACAGGAACCTTTATTACAGCAGTATATGCCAAATGTACTACTAGTGAAAGAAGGGATTTGTGGGATAGCATTCATAACATGAACAACAATATTGATGGACCATGGTGTATTGGTGGTGACTTCAACATTATTATGGATCCGGCTGAAAAACTAGGGGTAATCCCCATAGAGCATATAGAAGTATGGATTTTATTAGCACTATGTAATCTTGTGGCTTAATGGACATTGGTTTCACTGGCCCACGATACACTTGGTGTAACAACGCCTAGTAAAAGAATTTGGAAGAGACTGGACAGAACAATGATAAATGATCAATGGGATCAGCTCTTCCAAAATAACATTGTGAAACATTTGGTAAGGAATGGTTCCGATCATAGACCCATTCTATTAAAGTGTCATAATGATCAACAACATCACATCAAATACTTCAGATTCCTCAACTTTTGGACCACTCAACTATGTTTTCTGGATATGGTTCAGAAGATATTGAACACAAACATTGAAGGTAATGCTATGTGGAGGCTTCAAAGTAAGTTAAAACTTCTTAGTAAGTATCTCAGTCAATGGTCGAAGGAAAACATTGGGGACATTCATGAACAAGTATGTTCTTGGGAAGCTAAAGTGCAAATCCTGGAAGAGATTGATAGGCATAACAACAATGAACAAGGAAGGGAAGATCTAAACAAAGGTTATGCTGAATATACCAGGTGGTTAGGTATGCAAGAATCCTTGATGAAACAGAAAGCTAAAACTAATTGTTTCAAGGATGGTGACTGCAACACTAGCTATTTTCATAGTATCGTAAGATACATGAGAAGAAGACTTTAACTCCATAGAATTAAGAATCACAGAGATAGATGGATACAAGGTGATGAAAAAATTGCTAAGGCTGCTGTCAAACACTTTAAAAGATTCTTCAATATAGACCAGCATCCTACTGTGAGCAATGATATCCTTAACTGCATCCCTAACCTTATTACAAAGGAAGATAATGAGATGTTGATTATGATGCATTTGGAAGAGGAAATCAAAGAGACTGTCTTCAGTATGAGCTTTGATAGCTCTGTTGGACTTGATGGCTTTAATGGGAAATTTTTTCAAGCTACGTGGGATATCATCAAGCATGACATCATTGAATTTGTCACGGATTTCTTTAAAGGGAAGAACCTCACTAAATTTTATTCCCACACCTGCATTGCTCTTATTCCCAAGGTGGATTCTCCTTCCAAATTTGAAGAGCTTAGACCTATTAGTCTAAGCAATTACACTAGTAATATCATCTCAAAACTCTTATCCAGAAGGTTGAAATCTCTTATGTCTAAGCTAATCTCTGAAAATCAAAGTGGTTTTGTCTCTAAGAGACTAATTATGAAAAATGTGATGCTATCTCAGGATTTCATTCATGATATCTCCAAACCTAACAAGGGAGGTAATATTATAATGAAACTTGACATGGCTAAAGCCTATGATAGGCTTTCCTGGAGCTTCCTTATTGATGTCCTAAATAAATTTGGCTTCTGCAGAGAATGGTCTGATATGATTTGGAGAATGGTCTTGAATGTCTTGTACTCGATTATTATTAATGGAACTAGACATGGCTTCTTTACTTCTTCACAGGGCCTCAAGCAAGGGGATCCTTTATCCCCATCTCTCTTTATTTTTGCTGCAGAAGTATTGACTAGATCTCTAAACAATCTCATTCATAAGGAAAACTTCACTAGCTTCTCTATGAACAAGAGAGGTCCTCAAATTAATCACCTAGCTTATGCTGACGATATTGTTATATTCTGTGGTGGTAATTCAAAAACTATCAAGATGGTGATGAAAGAAATCAGAAAGTATGAAAAGGCATCGGGTTAGTTTGTCAACAAGGATAAAAGCTTCTTTCTCACTGGCCCTAAAGCTAGTGCTTATAGAATCAACAGATTGAGAGATTGCACAGGATTTATGGACAAGAGCTTCACTTTCACTTATCTTGGTTGTCCAATATATATGGGAAGAAAAAAGATATGTTTCTTTGATAACATGGTTACCAAAGTTGTTAAGAGATTGAATGAATGGCAAGGTAAAATGTTAACCTATGGTGGCAGGGTGGTTCTCATCAAGAGTATTTTACAGTCTCTGCCTACTTACACGCTTATTGCACTAAACCCTACCAAAGGCACTTTGAACCTTATTGAGAAACACATGGCTAGGTTCCTTTGGGGAACCACTGGAAAAAAAAGAAGTATCACTGGATCTCCTGGAAAAACTTGTGGTTTCCTAAAGATGAAGGTGGCATTGGTATTAAAAGTCTTGAAGATATTTCTAACACATTAACTATCAAGAGATGGTGGAGGTTTAGAACAAAACCTTCATTATAGGCTGATTTCCTCAGAGCTAAATACTGTCCAAGAAGTCATCATGTTAAAAAGAAGTGGATCTCGGGTAACTCACAGGCTTGGAAACACCTGTTATTGGCTAGATACAAAGCAGAAGGCAACATCATTTGGCTTATTAACTCTGGTGACTGCAAATTTTGGTGGGACAATTGGACAATGACAGGTCCTTTGGCTTATAGCAATGCTAATATTATTACCACCATTGGGAATAAAACCAATGTTCGTGAGTTTATTAACAGTGGTGGCTGGGACATGAATAAGTTGTGCAACACTTACAAATCAAATGGTGGAAGTTATTAGCAACATCAACATTGGCCAACCAACTAATACAAATGATGTTGTATGGAATAATACTGAAGATGGCCAATACTCTAATAAATCTACCTGGCATATTATCCGAAATCAGAGACCTACAAATATGTTCTTCAGTAAGCTTTGGCATAATTCTATCCCCTTTTAAATTCTCCTTTCTTACTTGGAGATTGTGTTTAGGTAAACTCCTTTTTGATGAAGTACTTGCTAGATTTGGCAACCAAATAACCTCCAGATGTAGTTGCTGTCAAATGCCTAACAATGACTCTATTCAACATACCTTTGTGGAAGGAAAAACAGCTAGGCATATTTGAAAATACATTGGTGCTCCTTTAGGAATCACTTACCACTAGTGGCCGATCAACAGAGTTATTAAGAAATGGTGGGACATTAATCCAAATAATTCTATATACAAGCTTCTATTACAGATTGCCCTAGTGGTCATCTGCTGGGAACTTTGGAAAAGCTGGATGACATATAAATATGGGGAGCAAAAATAATTCTACAAAAGTAGGATGGAATTTCAAACCATCTGGCACATTCAAGCAACCCTTCAAATTACCTATCCCAGCTATAATGTAACAGGTACATGGCCAAGAATTTGTAATGTGATTGAAAGATTTCAATATACAGTGAATATCAAGCAAGTCACTTGGAATAAGCCTATGGCGGGGATGATCAAACTCAATACATATGAAAGCTTTATTAGAGAAAGTAGAAATGCTGGCATCGAAGGTGTTGTCAGGGACAGTGATGGAGAATTCCTGATGGCATTTTCTTTCCCTGTGCACTATAGCAGTAACAATCAAGCTGAAGCAATGGCGGCCAACTTTGGCACTAAATGGTGCACTCAACATGGGTTAAGCACGATTCATATTGAATTGGATTCCATGGTTATTGCCAATATGCTGCTCAATAGGGGAACCAACAACCTTAAATTAAATAACATTATAATGGATACTACTCATGCTCTCAGAGACGTTACTGTACAGATTTCTCATTGCTTGAGAGAAGCAAATCAAGTGGCGGAATTCCTTGGTAAGTTAGCATCTTCTAGTGGAACTGACACCTTCTATCACTTTCTCCAACAGATGCCAAGAGAGGCTAAGGGACTATTTCAACTAAATAGATGGCAACTTCCTTCAATGGGAAGAAGATATGATAAATGCATTTTTTTTGTAAGCTGATTTTATAGCTCGGATTAATGGGAACCTAGGTAAGGTCGTCCCCCTCTATTTTGTACTCTTTTGTTTATATATAGATATGGTAGGGTCTTGCCTAACCCCCCACACCAAAGGCTCTAGCCTGAAGGTGATGGCTTCAAATAAAATAAAATAAAAAAAGTACATAACCATGCAACTAAATTTTATATTTAGATGCATCTGGATATTATCTGTTTATGAAATCAAGAGTCTCGGCTAACTAAAATTGAAAAGTATATTCTAAGTAAATTTAATTTTAATATTTATTTCAGTGAGAAGTCTTTCAATAAACACATCGGGTTTGCCTTTTAAATCTAAATCCTATTGACTTCCAATTTGGCTATTTGCACCAAACATTAAAATGATGCCCGTTTTCCAACAATAATATAGGTTGCTAGGTAGAGGAAAGTAAAAAAATAAATAAAATAAGCATGATGAATAATTATATTATTAGAAAGGAGAAAGTACCTGCAACTACAACTGAAATGAGAGTCTAGGATTTTAAAACTTCATCATATTTTGTGATTTTGTTGTATGGTGTGATAGCTTGGTGATAGTATAATGAGTTTGCCGATTGGATTTGTTACTACACAAAATATTAACGTGAACGTTATATTCACATATTATAGCTACAATTGTTGGGCAAAGTGCTTGAAAGAGAATTTTAACAGTGTGACCTTCCATGTAGTTTATTTCT
Organism: Nicotiana tabacum; assembly: GCF_000715075.1. Classification (NCBI taxonomy): domain Eukaryota; kingdom Viridiplantae; phylum Streptophyta; class Magnoliopsida; order Solanales; family Solanaceae; genus Nicotiana; species Nicotiana tabacum. The sequence goes on along the minus strand of NC_134096.1, from coordinate 144,870,716 downwards.
TTCCAAAATGAACTAAACTGTTTTTGTAAACATAAATTGACAAGCACAACAGATGCATGCTCAGCTATAAAATACTTTATTCGATATAAAATTGTTTTGTACTGTTTAACAGATTAATTGGATTACTCGGTCATATAATTTATAATATATTGGCTTTTTACTAATTAGAATTATGTCAATATACTAACGAAAATTAGGTACTATCAGTGCAAGATGTTAAATAATATGTGGAAGATGAAAGTATATGTTGTATCTAACGCATGGAAATTAAACATATATAACAAATCGTGAGTGCATTAAAAAAAATAGGTATAACAAAATTATTTCCGATCGATAATATTGTACTCCACAATTACTAAGATTATCACATGTAAATAGTGCCACATATATAGCCAATAGAACAGTGAGGAGAGGTCATTTTATATCTAAAATGTAACACAAAATCATCTACACATATACATATAATAATGTAGGTGTAGCGCATTTATATGTACATATTCATATATATTACATTGTCTGTCATGCACAAATAAATATTAATAACTTTTATATTGAAGAAAAGTTATCATTGGGAACGACTTTACAATGGAGGGATAAATACGTAGCATCTACTCAACCAATATAAAAGATACAAATTTTGAAGAAACACGATTGGAGAAGCAAAATATACTAGTTACCAAATATTTTATTAACTGTAGAGTATGAAAAGGGAGGCGCGTTTAGTGCAATAGCTTATAAATTGACTTTCTTTAATTTTATTACATTTTAAAAAATATTACTAGTTAATATTAAATATTTTCCTATGTGAATTTGGGATATATTTATAATTTATGATCATCATATATTTATAATTAAGTTGCAAAACATTCTTGAATGCATCCTTTGTCATCCTCATAAGTCATCATTCGACGATCCATATTCATCATTCACAGAATTTTGTGTTTTATTCTTCTAAATATATTACTTACTCAAAGTTTTATTTTAATAATATTAATATTATTTTATAAAAATTATATATATTACATGCCTCTCGGCATACAAATGCGAAAAAACTAGTTTAAAAAAAAAAAAAAAAAAAAAAAAAGGAGAAAACTACAAGCTTGTTCACGTTTGGCTGTCGCCTGCCAGCTCCCAAGAATTTCGCCCAAACTTCCAAAAAAAAAATTTATCATAACTTCATTTGCTGGTAAGAACCAAATGCAACCTATCAAATTTCGATTATAAGAGCTCCCTTACCTCACGTTTTTTTAATATATCCATGAATATGATAATGAAAAAAATGAATTTGAGAAAAAAGAAAAGGAAAACGGAATAGGAAAGAAACACGAGTGGAGAAAATGGACGAACAAATAAATGCTTACACTTTTGTAGCCAATTGCAGGATATAGCCAATTGCCCCACTCTAACCATTCCTTCACCACTTTTTCTCATTTAAAAACATCTCTATCTAACTTGCTGTCGCCTTTCTCAGTTCCCACTATGATTTCTTGCCAAACTTAAATAAATCTCAGATCTCAAATTGGCACCCAATTTCCCACCCTACACTTTAAACAAACTTTTATATGCAGTGTGTCAGTACTCGGTAGTGGTGGTCTCTTTATTATGCTGTTCTGAATATCCTAAACTTGTTGTCGTGCAACCTTCTTCTTCATTTTCACAAAGCCAAATAATTGAGAAATTAGAGCAAAAAAGAATGAGTCTTTCTACAGCAATTACAACATGGGGCAACACCCATTTTGCCCTTGGAAATAACGGCAGATCCAGATTTTCCTCTCATGGATTCTTGCTTCCTAATCTGAAGATCAAATTCTATACCAACAACCCTTCTCCTCTTTCTATCTCAGCTCTTCTTACAACAAAACAACAAACTGATGAAAGCAAGAACAAGAAAAAACAAGCAATGGAGTTCAATGAATACGTTCTTGAAAAAGCTAATTCTGTGAACAAGGCTTTGGAATCTTCAGTCTTGATTAAAGACCCAGTCAAGATTCATGAATCCATGAGATATTCTCTTCTTGCCGGTGGGAAAAGAATCCGACCCATGTTGTGTATAGCCTCTTGTGAACTTGTTGGTGGAGATGAGTCCACAGCTATGCCTGCAGCTTGTGCTGTTGAGATGATTCACACCATGTCTTTGATACATGATGATCTTCCTTGTATGGATAATGATGATCTTAGAAGAGGGAAACCTACAAATCACAAGATTTATGGCGAGGACGTTGCTGTTTTAGCAGGGGATGCACTTCTTGCATTAGCTTTTGAGCACATTGCTACTCAAACAAAAGGGGTTCCTTCACATAGGATTGTAAGGGTAATTGGTGAGTTAGCTAAATGTATTGGTGCTGAGAGGCTTGTAGCTGGGCAAGTTGTAGATATAATTTCTGAGGGGATTTCTGATGTTGATTTGAAGCATTTAGAGTTCATTCATTTGCACAAGACTGCAGCTTTATTAGAAGGGTCAGTGGTGTTAGGGGCTATATTAGGAGGGGCAGATGCTGAAGAAGTGGAGAAGTTAAGGAAGTTTGCAAGGTGTATTGGGTTGTTATTTCAAGTTGTGGATGATATTCTTGATGTTACAAAGTCTTCTCAACAATTGGGGAAGACAGCAGGGAAAGACTTAGTTGCTGATAAGGTAACTTATCCCAAACTGATTGGTATTGACAAGTCTAGGGACTTTGCTGAGGAGTTAAACAAAGAAGCTCAAGCTCAGCTTGCTGGATTTGATCAAGAGAAAGCAGCTCCATTGATTGCTCTTGCAAATTATATTGCTTATAGAGAAAACTGAATTGTAGCAACAGGATTGGAATTTATGGTCAACCAATTTGTACATTTGATGATTTAGAAGTTAAATAGAAGGTGAGGACATGAGTGATCTGTAAAGTTTCAACCTTCTAATATCTTGAATGAAATAATGGCCCAATACAACATTTATTCTCTCCCCCACCTTAAGAATTGTCATGTTTTTAACAATGGATGTGGAGGAAATAAATCCTTATACACATTAAATACCTGTGGATGTATTTGTCCATTGGTTGTTAACTCTCTTTCTTGCTTTGATTGTTGGTTTATAAGGTCTTTTAAAGCAACTTTTACTATTATTATTTCTTGCATCTCCCTTCTTTTGGCTGTTGCAGCCCTTCTATGACCTGAGCTATGGTACCATTCCCTTGTTGGAGTCATGGTCAGGATTTTATGGCCATGTTTTAAATCCAAAGATGACCTGTAATTGGTCCTACCATGTCTCCATTGTCTTCTTGTCAGTCAAGATTCTTCATTCAAAATTTCAAATATTACTGCATTTTCTGTCATTAATATAATAGTATAGTTTTGTTTGGTGCCTTGTCAATTTCACATGCTTTATTCAAACTTGAACTTCTATAGGTTATTGAATGTGCCAAATAAGCTTGACTTACTTTCCAACTGGATCTGCCTGTTGAATATTGATAGTTTTCTTTTGTGGCTCACACTTTGGAAAACAATTTCTCTTGAAGTCCTGAGATTGAGACAATCAGGTAGATGAAATGTTCCACTCATCCTCTAAAGGTATGAAGAATTTAGCAAAGAACTCATTATAACAAGGTCCCATAAATTTTTGGTATGTATATTAGAAACTCACCCAATTAATAATTAAAAATTAGGTTACCTTCCTGCTTTGGCTTGAATGCTTGTTCCTCGGTAAATCCATCATATTATAGTAGTAAGTTAAATAGTAATTCACCAGATTAGTGAAGAAGTTTATCTGACTTCTCAAGTTTAGAATCATGTCTATGCTAAAAGGAGTAGTCCACAATCTTGCAAATCAAAGTAAAAGAGCTACTCCAAATAGATCCAGATCGGCAGGAACAAAGTTGCTTCTTTCTTCAGAGGAAAGAGCAGAAGCTCTATTCCTCCCAAAAGTAAGAGCCTTTTGTAATAGCACGGATATTGCCAAGAATGAAGCTGAAGTTATCAAACATGAAAACACATTCAGAGAAGCTGGAAAGACAAAAACTGTCTTTGATTTCAAAAGTTACATGCATCAAAAGATCAAATCTGTCAATCGAGCCTTAGATGCTGCTGTCCCACTCAGAGAACCCCTCAAGTTCCATGAAGCAATGAGATATTCGCTCCTTTCCGAAGGCAAGCGGGTTTGCCCTGTACTATGCATAGCCGCCTGTGAGCTTGTTGGTGGCCAAGAATCAACAGCGATGCCTGCTGCTTGCGGAATGGAGATGGTACACGCTATGTGTATGATGCACGACGACCTTCCCTGCATGGACAACGATACTCTCCGCCGAGGTAAGCTCTCAAATCACAAGGTATTTGGCGAAAATGTCACTGTTCTAGCTGGTTATTCCCTTGTTGCCTTAGCATTTGAGCATATGGCAACAGCCACTCAAGGGGTGCACCCGAAAACAATGGTTCGCGCTATCGGAGAACTAGCAAGGTTAATAGGGCCAGAGGGGGCAGCGGCTGGCCAGGTACTTGACTTGCTGTCAGGAGGTAAATCTGATACTGGATTAGAAGAGCTCGAGTATATTCATCGTCACAAGACAGCAGACTTTGCAGAGGCCGCGGCCATTATAGGAGCAATGGTTGGTGGTGCAACCAATGAGGAAATCAATAGACTCAGAAAGTTCTCTCAGTGTATTGGGCTGCTGTTTCAGGTTGTGGATGACATTCTTGATGTGACCAAATCCTCTGAGCAATTAGGAAAGACAGCAGGGAAGGATTTGTTGGCGAACAAGTTGACGTACCCAAAGATGATTGGCATTGAAAAGTCCAAAGAATATGCGCAAAACCTTAGCAAGGAAGCTAAGGAGCAGCTTGTTGGTTTTGATCCAGAAAAGGCAGCTCCATTACTTGCTATGGTAGATTTCGTTCTTCATCGGCAAAAATGATCTCTTTAGGATGATTATGCCTGTATTATTTAACTTTAGTTGTGAGCATTTTTTTTTAATCTAAGGAAGTAGGGAGTGGAGCTCTTTCAGTTCCTTGAGTTATAGCAGGAAATATGGGTGCTGCTTAATTTCTCCATCTGAAACTGACCCTTCTAAATGTCCAAAGGGACAATGTACTCAATCTTGACTTCATATGTCAAACTTCACCTGTTTGCTGAAATCTGCTTTTTCATTGGAGTGGCAAAATGACTGTTAACTAGCAATGTTGTAATGCAGCAGGTTTTGGCAAGCACTTAACAGCCGGCAAAGAGCTTGAGTTAAGGCTGGCAAGTGGGCCGGTCCAGGCCCGGGACCAGCCCAGCACCGCGGGCCAAACGGCTAAACGGGCCAGGACCGTTTGGTCCGGTTTTAGCGGGCCTGGTCCGGTCTTGTGGGCCGGTCCTATGTTTGGGCCCGTCAGGCCCGGGACCGATTGGCCCGCCAGGGCCCAGGACCGGACCGGTCCATTAGCGGGCCTAGCGGGCCCAACGGCTATTTTTACCAAAAAAAAATTAATTTTTTTTATAGCCATTTAACCCCCAACTTTGTTTTAATCCCAAACTTTTTATAATTACACTTTTTCCCTATTTTCAACTATAAAGATATTGCCATGATTTTTAATGCTATAATAAAAATATAACGCATTGATTTGAATATCTCTTTACAATATTTTTGTCTTTTTATATATCTTAAGCTATACATATAGTATAATATAGTATAGTATATATATACTATAGTCTATACTATATATACATCTCATAAGATATATAAGCTATATTCGATATACATATATATATAAGCCTATATATATACTATCGAATACGGCTTATATACTATAGTATAGTATAGTATAATATATATATACTATATATACAACTTAAGATATATAAACTATATTCGATATACTATATATACATCTTAAGATACTCTATATATACTATACTATATATACATCTTAAGATATACTATATATACTATACTATACTATATATACATCTTAAGATATACTATATATACATAGTATACTAGATATACTAGATATATATATAGTAGATATACATGTATATATAGTATATCTTAAGATGTATATATAGTATATAAATCGAATATAGCTTATATATAGTAAGATGTATATATATTATAGTATAGTATAGTATACATATAAGCTTTTATATATATATGTTATATATATATATATATATATATATATATATATATATGTATATCGAATATATCGAATATAGCTTATATATCTTAAGTTGTATATATAGTATATACTATACTATACTATAATATATATACATCTTACTATATATATTATATATATCTTAAGATGTATACTATCGAATATGACTTATATACTATGTATATATAGTATAGTGTGTGTATATGTAAGATGTATATATAGTATAGTGTGTGTGTGTATATATATATATATATATATATATCTTAAGATGTATATATAGTATAGTGTGTGTGTATATATATATATCTTAAGATGTATATATAGTATATTAGTGTGTGTGTGTATATATATATATATATATCTTAAGATGTATATATAGTATATAAATCGAATATAGCTTATATATAGTAAGATGTATATATATTATAGTATAGTATAGTATATATATAAGCTTATATATATATATGTATATCTATATCGAATATAGCTTATATATCTTAAGTTGTATATATAGTATATACTATACTATACTATAATATATATACATCTTACTATATATATTATATATATCTTAAGATGTATACTATCGAATATGACTTATATACTATGTATATATAGTATAGTGTGTGTATATATAAGATGTATATATAGTATAGTGTGTGTGTATATATATATATATATATCTTAAGATGTATACTATCGAATATGACTTATATACTATGTATATATAGTATAGTGTGTGTATATATATATATATATATATGTATATATAGTAAATCGAATATAACTTATATATTTTAAGATGTATATATAGTATAGTATAGTATATATATATATAAGCTTATATATATATGTATATATAGTATAGTATATCGAATATACTATGTATATATAGTATAGTGTGTATATAACTATATATATATACTATAATATATATACATAGTTTATAAGTCATATTCGATAGTATACATCTTAAGATATACTATATATACATCTTACTATATATATATATATATAGCTTATATATCTTAAGATGTATATATATATCTTAAGATCTACTATACTATACTATATATATATAGTATATCTTAAGATGTATATATAGTATATTTTAAGATGTATACTATGTATATATAATATAGTATATATATATTTTAAGATGTATATATAGTATATAAATCGAATATAGCTTATATATCTTTATTACTATTTTTTTCTCTAACTTCTATAAAAAAAATTAAAAATAGAAAGTTTCTGTTGGGCCCGCTTAGGCCCGTTTGGGCCCGTTTAGCCCCGGAACCGGCCCACTTAACCCGGGACCGTTAGTTCGTGGTCCCGGTCCCGAGCCGGTTCCAACAATAAGCCCGCGAAGCCCGAGACCGTTTAGGACCGGACCGCTTAGGACCGGCCCACTTAGGACCGGGCCCACGAAGCCCACTTAGGACCGGGCCCGGCCCACTTGCCACCCCTAGCTTGAGTGGTAAAATCAAAAGAGGGATAGAAACTAAGATAAGAGTGATAGAAAAACAGAAATTTTGCATGGACTTAGAGCCCGTTTGGATTAGCTGATTGTAAATAGCTGATAAGCTTGTAGTGCTGAAAAGTTTTTTTAAATGCTGAAACTGATTTTTAAAATAAGCATTTACGTGTTTGGATAGAAGTGCTGAAACTGATAATAAGCAGTTGATGTGTTTGATTAAAAAATGCTGATAAGCTATTCTTTTGTTAAAATGACTAAAATACCCTTGAATCTTTTTCAAAAGATTATAAATTAAAAATTTCTTTGTAAAGAAAAGAATTAATAACGAATATGGAATGAAGAGAAAGTTAAGAAATTTATTTTGGGAAAAGTATTTTGTGAATTAGAAAATATTATTAAGGATAAACTAGTAAAAGTGTTGGTCAAACTAAAAGTGCTTATAAGTTGAAAAGCCATAAGTTGGGGGTGACCGACTTATGACTTATGGCTGATTTTAACTTATAAGCACTTGGCTTATAAGCACTTTGAGTGTTTACCAAACGCGTAGATAAGCCAAAAGGTGCTTATAAGCCAGTTTGACCAGCTTAAAAGCTTAGCCAAACACCCTCTAAAATAATCAATTTAAAACGTATCTCTATCAGCTTAGATAGCTAGTCATATAGCTTGCTTAGCACAGATTTTAGCTTGCTTGCTAGGTAAACTTTAAATTACTCAGCAGCTTAAGTAGGGATGGCAATTGGGGCGGGACAGGGCAGGGGAAGATTTAAATGGGGCGGGGCAGGGCAGGGCTGGGCTAATTTTTTTTAAAATTTAGCAGGTCAGGGCAGGGATTTTATTTTGGAATATGTGGAAGTTGCACTATTAATCTATTTGATATTTTAATTTAATGCCTCAATATCACGTCTCTCCCTACTTTCTATTGTCATTCTTGTTTGTGTGTTTGTGGATTTGCTTTAAATATATGAACTATAACGGAATGTTTAAGTTGTGGTTCAAATAAATATTTGAAAAAAGTTTTTAAAAAAACTTAATTTAGAATACTGCAAAGGAAAAAATAAAGAAAAATTATGAAAAAACAGCCCAGGAATCTAAACAAGCTCAATAATTTCAGAAATAGCGTACAATGTGGCTAAAGGAGAAAGGGGAATCGCTGGAAAAGACAAACATACGGCTTACAAAAGAATTTACGCCGTTGCCGGGGATCGAACCCGGGTCACCCGCGTGACAGGCGGGAATACTCACCACTATACTACAACGACTGCTTGCTGGTATTCTAGAGAATTTCTATTTAACAAATAGTCAAATCAACGCTAGTGTTCATTTCTTCTCCCACCCCTTCCTATCTTTCTTCTCCTAAACAAGAATATTACCTTCAATATTTTGAGGGTGTACAGAAAGTAGATGAGGGAAGCTCGTTGTGGCTACTTATGGTTATGGATCTTACTATATCAGGTTTGGTGAATATCTCTTTATGTCTATGTGGAGTAGTTTATATTTGGGAAAAAAAAAGAGGAACGTAGTAGGAAGGACAACGATTGCTCGTTGGCCCTCTCAACTAAGGGTCGTATATAATTTGGTAAATACCGAATTATCGTACCGAAATTAAATATTTGGTATTCGATATTTTGGTATTTGGTATGGTATTTGGTATAAGTTTTAAAAAAATGGTATTAGGTATGTTATTTGATATTTTAAAAAGAAATACTGAAATAACGATACCGTACCGAAATATATATTATATTACACAATACATATATTATTAATTATATCATAAATATAAAAAATCTAAACTTTTACTTTTCTTTATTCTCTAAGTTTATCAATTAATTCTAAGCAAGTAATAAGACATTTCTAATGATCAAATTTATTCCTTTATGTACAGTTTTTCCTCTCTGGGTTGATATTTGCTGGTTTGGACAAAACTTTTGTCAACAAACGTTTTTAGTTTTATACACTTTTGAGTACTTTAATTAAAAATATTATAATCTATGACTCTATGTACTAGTTAGTATTCAAACCGAATAAACCGAAGTTACTGAACCGAATAAACCGAAAGGAGAAAATCGAACCATACCGAATTTAATTAGGTACAGTATTGATATAGCATTCTAAGAAACCGAATACCAAAAATACCGAACTGAAATATCTAAATACCGTATCGTACTGAACGATGAACTTGTACTGAACGATGAACGCCCCTACCCTCACGAGGCAATCCATCTAGGTCTCTGTTTTAAAATTTCAGTGCGTAGTTAGAAATTTTAAAGGAGCATAAGTTTGGTTTAATCATACCATTACATGACTGTTCGATTTACTATTATATCTTTTTATAGAAGTTAATTTAAAATAGTTTTACATTTGTGTATGTTAAGATGAGCGAGTTCGGAACCAAAATAATATATTTTTGAACTCAAAGGACAAAAATATATAGAAAAAATACACAGTGATCAAAATATATATAGCTTCTTTTAAAACGACGCTATATATATTTTGGTTTAGGCGGAAACTATAGCGTATTTTGTTAAGACGCTATACATATAAATATACACCGTCTCCTTCCCTTCCCCAAAACAGAATCGTCGAGCCTCCTCCCCCACCCCACCCCCCCCAAAAAAAAATCTAAACATCCTCCATTTTTAATCCAAAAAAATTGTGTGGAGCCCACCCGTCCCACAAAAAGTAAAGATTCTCAGTCCCACGTGCTAGCTAAGGCGTTATCTCGGACATTGTTGCTTATTTCGGCTCCAAATCACAAAATCTTCAACTTTCTAAAACCCTTAAATCGAGGTATTCCGACTTAGTTTTGGTTAAAACTTGTATAAAAAATGCATATTAGTTATTTTTTATGTGCTCTATGTTATTTTGTGATTGTTTTGCGATTTAACTAATTTGTTATTTTTTATCCGGGCTATAGTTTTAGTGTGCTAAAACAATTCGTAAAATAGAGAAATTGTTATTAGTTGTTAAAAAAATATTAATTAGTTACTTTTTACTATGGTATATGTATTTTCGTGATTGTTTTGTGTTTAAATTGATTTGTTATTTTTATCCGGTTTAGATTATTTATTTGCTAAAAGACTAGTAAACTAGATAAATTATTACTTTAGTTCCCTGTAGTGGTATCTTGTGGCCTAATGTAGTGCTCGTATTTGTAATGTAGTGACCTTTTAGCGTAGTAAAACGTAGTGCCCTTTAGCGTAGTATCCTTGTAGTTATAAAAATTAATCATTTAAGTATCTCTTATTCCCAAAAATACGTCAAAAAGCTGACAGTTCAAATACAAATTATCTCCAATTATAGTCAACAAACGTAAGAACATAAGAATTTAGGATACATTGGGGCTTTTGGGCCTCAAATATTGTGTCCGGAACCAAAATATAAATATTTAATAATTAAATCTTGTATAGTTATGATAAATAATTATTTAATTTTAGTATAATAAAAAATAAGTCAGTAACAAACAAACATATAAAATAATAAAACCAACATATTAAATAATAAAACTAACATATTAATAATAAAACTAACATATACAATAATAAACTAACATATAAAATAACAGACTTGTTGAGTGAAAAATTGAAAAACAATTCTCATCATGAATATAAGAATTCAGGATACATTGGTGCTACTGGGCCTCCAATATTGTGTCCGGAACCAAAATAAAAATATTTAATAATTAAATCATGTATAGTAAAAAATAGGTCAATAACTAACAAACATATAAAATAATAAAACTAACATATAAAATAATAAAACTAACATATTAAAGTAACATATAAAATATAAAATTATAATATTGAAAATGTATCAACCTAATTAATAATATAGTAAAAATATCGAATAAAATTTAATATTAAAGGTATTGCAATATATTTAAGCAATGAAAAAGAAAAATAATGTAAATAATTTTGTTCAATTTTACACTAGTCGTCATGGAGGTTCCGCCTTTGCATCCTGAACCTGTCTCTCTAGAGCTACTATTGCTATAGGCCGAGCATAGGTCTTCCTACATATGGGAGGGGCAGTTATTGGCCCAGACTTTACGTTCTAGGAGAGTAGACGATATGTGGGACTTTCTTAAGACCCGTCAGCTTCATCCCCATATAGTCAGACGCCTGCAGGATACAGGTTTCTATAGGATCATTGAGATCGGCGGGATGCAGCTGGATTGGTCGTTGATCACGGCTTTGGTAGAGCGGTGGCGACCAGAGACGCACACATTCCATTTGCCCATTGGCGAGGCCACTATCACGCTGCAGGACGTGGAGGTTCTGTATGGGCTGCCGGTTGATGGACTTCCTGTTGCTTTGCCGCATGCCATGAGAGATTATACGGGAGATCAGTACCTAGAGACGTTGCAACGTCTTACCGGTTTCCGACCAGAGCATGAGGGTATATTGGTTGGGGCTAGTTGTCTTACGTTGACGCCCGTCCGGCTGCATTTGGAGGCCATGCATGATGACATTACTCATGATACATCGGATCTTCATATTAACCGGTACACGAGGCTACTGTTGCTGCTTATGTTTGGAGGCGTATTGTTCCCGAACACTTCAGGAAACCTAGTCAGCTTGAGATTTCTTCATCATCTTGAGCGGCTAGATGATTTACATCAGTACAACTGGGGTGTTGCTGTTCTTGGTTACTTGTATAGGCAGATGTGTCGGGCATGCATGGGCACCCAGTGAGACATTGCAGGATTTATGCCGTTACTGCAGGTGAAAACATAGTCAATTACTCTCTTCATTGTAACATACATCATAAAATATATCTTAAATTTTACGTCCAAATTGTATATTAGGTTTGGGACCAGCGGCGTGACCTGATTCCGCCACCCCCTCGACCAGATCTTATGCATGGTGAGTATGCATATATGGGCTGGCACCATAGCATTACCCAACTTTTCGTCGGAAATCCCGTTCATCGAGCTGGCGGTCGGTTCGTTCCATACGCCGGGAGGCATGAGGCGTTGGTATGTTATTTGGTATACTTATTTATAACGTTAACATTACCGTTTCACAATTAATATTTTACATGTTGTGTAGGTTATTGGCCTACATCTTTTCCACCAGTTAGGACTGCAGATGCAGCAGCATACCCGCGAGGGAGCGGTCGCTTTGCACGACTATGGCCGGCGGGTTACAGATTTGGCTGCCCGGACATTGCAGCGAGCCCGGGATGATGAGCGCTTAGGACACGAGGCTGATTATATAGCGCCAAAGCAGTACCATCGTGGGCCAGCAGTCTAGCCTGCACATGGTCGACGTGGCAGAGGTGTCCCACGAGGCAGGGGTGTCCCATGGGGTCGTGGGGGTCGGCGAGGAGGTTGTCCCCATCAAGGGGCGTTTAGGCACCTGTTAAGGATGTTGGAGTTGATCAGCCGGGTGACTACCCTGAGCCACAGTCAACTCCTACTGATATTCCATCATTTAGCCTGGGGTTACTTCAGGGACTTCGCAGGTGACCCCGTTAGGTCCATTGTTGATCGCGGGCACGGCCTTTACCTCACATGACTGGGATACGTATTTTCCTGACCCTCCAGAGGCATCGACCGTTGCTGTTGTTCGTCCATTGCGAGATGTGGATAGTGGACGCCGACTGAGTTATGGCTCATCATCGAGGGTTGCTGAGGATCTTTCACACGATTTGGTTAGTTTGTATTACTATTATTTGGTTCCGTATACGCGTTCTTTTTTGCACTTGTAGCTTACGAAAACACTCCTTGTTACACACCATTTTAATTGGTTCTTGCGGCCAATAATGCTCAGCACCCACTGGTTGCAACTGCCCACTATAGGTGTTTAAGTATGCAACAACACTATTGCTTATCAACGTACTAGGTTGCCGCAAAACTTGTATATTGAAAGCACTTCATGGCATGTGAGCACGTCATGTGGTAGATGGACCATTTCCCACAAAAACATAACCTGCTGGCTTCATTTATGGTGTGTGTATTATTCCCCAGGTTTTGATGGATAATGGTGTGAACTTCAAAAATATTTCGCTCGTTGGAATATTATTAAAATAAATGCCAATATACTCACCTCCAGTATTTCTCAAATCTTTTCATTGGTATTGGCATAAATTCAACACCCCTCTCCATCAATTCTGATGCACCTCTATGCCTTTCAACAAACCTCTCCGCCATCTGTTTGAATGACATCCGCACCATGGCAGTGACAGGCAATCCACGTGCAGACTTCAATTACTCGTTGAAAGACTTTGACACATTTGTAGTCAGGGTTCCCCATCGCCTGCCACCATCCGCATGCAATGTCCACTTGTCAAGCTCATGTCGCATCAAACAATGATAAGCTCTTTCGTCTTCCTGCCTGATAGATTCTATGCGCCTCCTGAATTTGCACTCCTGGTGATCAGTTGCAGCCATCCACATTAAATCATGCAAGTCCTTGTTGGGATGTGCCTTCTAGAAATTGGCCTTCAGGTGCCTCACACAGTAATGGTGGTATGAGTACGGTTCCTTCCATTCAGGCAAATGTTGTACAGAACTTAAAATACGCCATGCCGATCATATAATAGACAAATACCTGAAAGTTATTTGACAACGTGCTCCTTCAAGTTGTTCAAAAATAGTGTCCACGTCTCTTGGCTTTCATTGGCACAAATAGCAAAAGTTAAGGGAAATATTTGTCCATTAGCATTTACTGCAACGGCAATCAACAGCTTAATATCATACTTTTTATAGACATGAGTGCCGTTTATGGATATTACCAGCCAGCAATACACAAAACCATCAATTGTTGGTTTGAAGGCCCAGAACACGTATCTGAATATATATTCTGGTATTCCCGGACTCTGCTCAAGCTTCCATTCAACAACAGTCCCGGGGTTAAAGTGTTTAAATGCGGCCATGTACCTGGGTAAAGATGAAAATGACTTATCCGAGTCACCATAAATAATTTCAAACGCATGTTTGCGCCCAATAAATGCATTTCTTTTGGTAATGGTACACTCATATTCCTGGTGGACAGATGTAATACATTCCTTGATCTTGTACCTTATGGAGGCTTCAATGTGTGTAATCAAGACAAGAGAAATCAAGTTAACATTCAAGTTAAAGTGATTTCCGCTGAATGTGTCCATTTCACAATTGTGGGTGCCAATGTATTTACCCACAACCCACATATTTATTTTCTTTTTCCTCGCACGCAGCATCCTATTACAACCCATAAATTATCTACGACAAACAACCTTGTATACATCCGAAGATGACTCACATACCATCATCTCACGACACTCTTTTACGCTGTATATTTTTACCGCCCTGATTAGGCGCGCCTTATCAGTAAAAAGCATGCCCTTTGACAACACTGTTGGTCTAGATTCATCCCACATTGCTGACCGAATTTCGTCAATATCCCTTGTGAGGGCATCCACATCCGGCATACTTGGCAAATGATCAAGGTAGGGAATATGCCTCGAATGAAACGGCACGTGGGACTCGTATACTTTTGGTCTAACGGGAGGTGGAGCATGCTCCCTCGTCAAATCAGGTTCGGCATTCTCTTCCTCCTCAACATCACCCTCGTCAGGGAAGGGTGTGTCACCTCTAGACTCATCGGCATTGTTGTCATAATCACTATTCTCTTCCTGACTATGCGCATCTACCAGATCCCGATTAAATACACCATCTTCGGGCAATTGAGTAAGGAAAGGACCATCAAGTTGCTCGTTTTCACTGCACAACCAAAGAAATAATGAGTTACTCAAATTGGTCCAAACAATACATATAACTTTATATATTCACTTACAAATTATAATGTGTTGATATCCCATGATGCACATTATCTTGTTGATGCTGACTCCCAGATGGACCACCATAATCTAACACACCAAAACTCGGCATATTCCAACTGACCGTTGGTTCATAACTTGTAAAATTCATATCTGATCGGTACCCCCTGTGGAATATATGAGTGTTAATACAAATACAATATACAAAAATATACATCGTAACACAGTAGAAAAATTGAAATTTATCACTCTGCTTGTGGATTATGTATACTAGGGGAGAAATTATTTTCTCGCTCCTCATTCGCCCGTGGAGATAAGTTTAGATCCGGCCAAACTCTTTCAGCCGGAACCTGTTCGGCTAAAACTGCTCCAAAATAACCACTCGATGATTGAGGGATTTTCCTACTTTACGCAACCACATTATTGCGAACGCCTTCAGCCTTGACGCATATTTCTAACATTTTTATCACAATAAATTCCCGGTATGCATCCGGAGTCCTCAAAAAATCTCTCAGAGTTTCATCGTCTTCGATGTTAAACTCAGCATAACAAGCAAACCCTTACGGAGTTATAGAATACGAATATCTTCCAGTTATTTTAAGATTCACCGAACGCTTGTTAACACTCATTATTTTACATAACAACGATACCAATGTATCGTACTCCATTGTAAGTGGCAATTTAACATGAGACTGTGGAGATAAACTATAACTTACTGAGTTATTCACCACCACAACCTCACCCCCCTCACCCCCCTCCAATATAATAAAACCCTAATTCTTCGCTCTTCAGACATTATGACAAAATGCAAAATAACTAAACAAACAAAAATTTTACAACACTTAGAGTAATTCTGAATGGATTTTTACAAAATCCTTAACGTCCTTATATAAGGCAAAAACCATTCCGGGGGTAAATTATTTAAGGCATAGCGTCTTAGCTTAAGACGCTATACCCAGTTAAATTATTGGTATGTCAGTTAAGCCGAGAAAAATTATTTGTGGGCCCATAATAATACATATAACGTCTTTTAAAAAAACGTTATATATATAGCGTCTTTCTAAAGGACGCTATACTTAACTGGCCAAACGGCCGTTAAGATATAGCGTATTTTAAAACACTACATATATTTTGATCACCATGTATTTTTTCTAACATATTTTTGTTTTTTGAATTCAAAAATGTATTATTTTGGTTTCGGTACTCAAGATGAGCTAGATAGTTTTTATTATGTCCGAGTGGAGAAGATACTGAGAAATAAGCGATATTTGCACAAAATTAAAAGACAATAGGGGTATCCTTGTTTCCGATTACACACGGTACAAAAACCACCTGTCTTGTCCACCACAATTCTGACTTTGTCTGCCATGCCAGTTCCTCTTTCACCTTTACTCTCACTGTTTTACCCCGCTGTCGTTTCTGTCCTACTGATTCCCAATCTCCCCAATTAGGCTTCTATTGCCTACCCAAAAACAGTTCCACTTTAATCTCACTCTCATTTTCATACCCTAAATATAATGTCACTGTAATGTAGCACTGTAAAACTGCAGTGAGTAACCAAAGCAGCGCCTACTTACTAGCCAAACACCAAACTCTTTCTTCAAGATAAGGCATTATTTCTTCATCTTTTTCCTTAGTAAATACAACCAGAATGAGAAGTTAAAGCAAATATAGTGGTTATGGCTTGGAAATGAAAGAGCGTCAAAGGTGGCGGCCAGAAGAAGACGCACTGTTAGGAGCTTACGTGAAGCAATATGGACCTAAAGAATGGAACCTCATTTCTAAACGCATGGGTAGAACTCTTGACAGGGACCCAAAATCATGCCTTGAACGTTGGAAAAACTACTTGAAACCAGGGATAAAGAAAGGATCTTTAACCCTTGAAGAACAAAATCTTGTCATTTCTCTTCAGGCAAAGTACGGTAATAAGTGGAAGAAAATTGCAGCTGAAGTCCCTGGTCGTACTGCTAAAAGATTAGGCAAGTGGTGGGAAGTTTTCAAAGAGAAACAGCTTAAGCAGCTTCAGAGATCACAGAAACTTCAAGATTACGCTGACCCACCGTCTGTTTCCGCCGTCTCCGATGGTGGGTCGCCGGAGGGAGCAGTTTCCGGGAAGTACGATCACATATTGGAGACTTTTGCAGAGAAGTACGTGCAGCCAAAGATATTTGTTTTTCAGCCTCCTTTGCCTTTGCCAGCTATTAATAATATCATGCCAAATCTTGAACCGCCACCGGTTCTTTCTTTAAGGCCGGTTGCTATAACTGAACCGGTTAATTCCACCACTATTGCGCCGTGGATGAACTCAGCAGCTAATGCATCATCTTATACTCCTTCCCCTTCTGTTAGTCTCACCCTTACACCATCTGAACCGGTGTTGCATGTGCATGAGCCGGTTCAATCGGATTTGGCTTTGATAGGACGGTTCTATCCGGTTCAGCAACTGGGTACCCTAATCCAGTACTGCAAAGAGCTGGAAGAAGGAAGACAAAACTGGGTACAGCATAAAAAGGAAGCAACTTGGAGACTGAACCGGCTGGAGCAACAACTAGAGTCAGAGAAAGCTAGAAAACGGAGGGAGAAAATGGAAGAAATAGAAGCAAAGATGAGGTGTTTACGTGAAGAGGAAATGGCTTTTATTGGAAGAATGGAGAGGGAATATAAAGATCAACTCAGTGCATTACAGAGAGATGCAGAGGCTAAAGAAGCAAAGTTAATTGAAGCTTGCAGTAATAAGCAATTGAAGTTGGCTGAACTTATTGAAAAACAAACTGGATTTCATAGTCATGTTAATGGGGTTGGAAATATTGTATCCAAAGACAAGCATTAGAATCTAAAGACTGGCATTACCATGTTAATTAACCTTTTAGAAAAATTATTGTTAGTATCATTAGTGTGCTGTGTTATGGCTTTCATGTTCTCATCTTTGTGGTCCTAGAGATGATTTTGTAGATCAAGTGTGTGTTGATGATAAATTTTGCTATTTTAGTCATGATTAAAAATATCCTTAGGGTGTGTTTGGTAAGAAACGAAAATGTTTTCTATGTATCGAAAATATTTTCATGGAAAATGAATGGTTTTATCACTTATTTTTCCTTGTTTGGTTGGTGAGTGAAAAATTTTTCCGGAAAATATTTTCTTGTGTTTGTTTGAGAGTAGAAAATATTTTTTTAGAAAAATAATTTTTTATGATACTCTTCTTACCCCCTTCCCCAAGTCCTCATGTTCATGTGCTCTCCTCCTCCCCTCCCCCCTCCCCTCTCTCAAATACCCCAACGTTTTTAAGACTCTATTTTTTTTTCAAAGAACTAATGCATTACTTTACTTTTTTATGTAAAAACAACGTTGAAAATTGTGCTCCATAATAAAAAAATAATTGTTTGAAAAAGAAAATACTAATTCTACAACATGAAAATAAAGTACTTATTTTAATGAAATGAAAGAAAATATTTTTTTCATAAGGAAATAGTTTCTAAAACATTTAAACCAACCAAACATGAGAAAATTGAAAAATATTTTTCTTTCGCGCCAAACACACCCTTAGTCACAACTCATATTCCTCTCAACGTCTAAGTTTTCTCTTGTACATTTTTTTACTGGTTTTGTTTATACTATATGCGGTCGGCCTGTGAATAATACTTGCAACAATTTTCCATAAAGTAATCACATAGTTCGGTAACACATGATCTTAAAATAATGAAATATGCATATGCATTATTCCAATTTTTATATAGAATCTGATAATCAAATATTTGAACTGAAAAATTAGTAAGGTGATCATATTAATACTTTCTTAGTCTCATTTTGCATGATTGAGATACTAAATGGTATAACACAATTTCTTCATCATAGTTTATTGTTGAGCTTATTTGAAAAATAATCAGTGTAGTTAATTAAATCTGCAAGTATTTTTAAATTAGTCCCTATCGAATCAAAGTTGCGCTGGTTTTATTTAATAAATATAGATTAGAGAGTGGTATAGTATTACATAGTGAATAGTAATTTCCTTGATCAATAATGCCAAAAGTTGGCCAAAATGATGCATTTCTTAAATAAATCGAGTGTTAATTTCAAGTAAATCAAAGATAGTGTTAATTCATCGTACTAATTAAAAGGCCAATGCAGAAGTTAAAAGATTCATATGTGTGCAACACTAAATAGAGAGATTGCATGTTTTATATATTATAGGTTTCTTTTCTTTTTGAGTTTAACTTGTTAGATTGTGATTTTTTTATAGGTAAAATTGTCGGTTCTTTCCTTTTGAGTTTAATGGTTAGTTTGCGATTTTATTTGATGTTAGGTTTGTTGAGGTGGGGCAGGGTTGGATTTGGTTTTCTCATTAGTTAGCTTTTGATTTTCTTAAAATTTAAATTTTTGGATTCTTCTTTTTGGCGTTCTTAGTGGGCGTTTGGACATAAGAATTATAAAATTCTACAAAAAAGTGAAAAAAAAAATCTAAATAAAAAAGATATTTAAAAATTAGAGTTATGTTTGGACATAAATATAATTTGGGTTATTTTTGAAGTTTTGTGAGTCAAAATTTTAAAAAATAGTTTTTTGAATTTTTTCATATTTTTGAAAATTTTCAAAATTAATCTTCAAGTGAAAATTGCAAATTTTATGGTCAAACACTGATTTCGGAAAAAAGTGAAAAAATTTCGAAAAAAAATAAAAAAATTCTTATGTCCAAACGGGCTCTTAATGGTTGGGTTATGATTTTTGATGGATTTTGAATTTTATGTTATTTTTTATTTTTTCTTGGAATTTTTTATTCTTCCCGTAGTTAGCTTTTGATTTACTTGAAATTTGAATTCGTGAGTTACTATCTGATTATATATCTTGTCAAAAGAGGATACCAAGTCGCTTTGATATTTTGTTTCCCGTTCTACCTTTCTTTTAGATGATATACAAAATTAAAATATTTATTAAAATTCTAATAACCTTTATACGTATACCTTTAAACTTAAATATTATCATATTTATATTTCATTCTTGAAAATTGAAAAAGCATATTCTGGATTGCCATCTTTCACGTCAAATACTTTTTTGTATAGATATATTAATATTTTACAAGTTAAAATATTATTGCATAGTTAAGTGAGTGCAATGGAGATGGTGGCAAACCGTTATTTTAAACACTTTTAGGATTATTTCAATTCAAATAATAATTATTCAATTTCTTGTTTTCAAATAGAATTTATGTCCAAACACAATTTTAACTGCCAATTATATAGTTTATTTTTTAACTTCAAGTAATTTTTTTTTTCAACTTTATCAAATATTGTCAAAATGCCAACAATAAATTATAATTTTTTATGTTATATAATTAAAAAAAAAAGTTAGCAGTTAGCACACAAATAGCCATAAAATTAAATTGGAATATCAATGTAGTAGTATGGCAAAACAACGAATACACAAATTATAGTGCTAATATAAAACTATATTTAACTTTCAGCCACGTGGCCTAAATGGGCCCCATATTTTCAAATATTTGTACAACGCACGTGGCTATGTGAAAATTCGTATCCTTGCAAATGATAAAGCTTTTGAATAATGTGGTATGTTGAGATAAGCAGGGGCAATTCGGTCTAGTCAACTCAAATATCTCTATGGCAGCTACAGTAAGATGCCTTTTTATCCAATTGGATTGCTCCATTTCACATGCAATTACCAAAATGCCCTCCAAACAGTCCTGTGTGCTTATTCCCCTTATTAATAGTTAGAAATTAGCATGTTTTCTGGATAAAGCCGAAGTAATGAAAATTGTGCATGTGCAGTGGGGTTGTGGAATGACCACATCAGTTACTATTATATATATGACAAGCTTGGAGCTCTTGTGCTTGTATTCCTTATTGATTGATTTACATCATTTCTTTAAGAAAAAGAAAGGCTGAATGATCGGGAACAAGTAAGATCTTCTTAATGTTTGTTCCAATAAAGAATAGTCATTACACTTGTATTATTGGACGGAGAAATAGATAACTAGTAAGGCTAGAACTAAGGATCCGGAACCAAAATGTGATTCTTTTGGATGAACCAAAATGTGTGGAAGAAAATTTTGGTGACCATTTTATATATAAAGCCTTTTTGAAAGGCGATATATGTATAAAGCCTTTTTGAAAGGCTTTATATATATTATGTGGGACCGTCAATAATTCTTTTGTGCTTAACTGACATAATAATAGTTCAATTGTGTATAGCGCCCTTATTTAAGGCGTTATACCTCAAATAATTGTACCCCGGACTGGTTTTTGCCTTATTTAATTAGGTTAAGGATTTTGTAAAAATCCATTCATAAATATTCTCAAGTCTTTTAAAATATTTATTCGTTAAGTTGTATTACATTTTTTTGTTTCATACATATTTTGTTAACATATTTCGTTGATCGTAAAGGATTTTTGCCATATTTAAAGATGAAATGGTGAAAAAAGGTCAACGTTATAAATGATTCAATGATATACTATTGCAAACTTTAACATACTATTACTAATTACCATAGTATTTATTTATATTAAGCAAACATTATTATACAGACATAAGAAATAGTTTGATTTTTTTAATTGTATTGCATAGCAATTAATGAAAGATTTTAATAAAGTTTCATATTAAATAAAATTTCTGTGAATAGCAATAAAGTATTTTATATCTATTCATTAAAATAATATAGTTAATAGTATATTAATATATTATATTTTTTGATATAATAAATAATAAGAATTAATTTTTACATAAAATACACATACATAACACTAGGTATTTGAAATGAAGTGATAATAACTGATATTACTTAACATCACCGGAGACAATCTTTTCACAGTAACATCTGATAAATACATCTTTATAAATATTTAAAACATCATATTATGTTTCTTCTTTTTTTTTCGCTATCTATTTTTTTTTTACTATTAACATCAAATACCTAATCCACGTTCAACGCACCAATAGTTCATAATACTGTGCATAAGTTAATCGCAGGAAAGATATAGTACGTATAATTATGCATAGATGTAGAGCCTGATAATAAATAAATTCTTACAAGGTCAGACAAAGCATTTAGCATAAATTATTTATTATGAAAATTATATTTGTATGTATTATTATTAATATAAAATAGTGCTGGAGATAAAATTGTGAATAATTTAATAATATAAATTTGAAAAGTTATTTGTTTTGATAATACTGTTCAATTAATCATTAATGGTGACACATAAATAATTAAGTATGTAAATACATTTTTAGTATTTCTTATACATATGAATCATTATTGCAATGTCAATTAGTATATAAAAAATGATTTGAGCTAATGTATTTTTATTATGTTTAATATTATTAGTTCATTTGAAAAAAATCCCTTAATAATGAAATATTGTTTAACGTAAGTCATGTATGTATATAACTAATGATAACAAAAGTAATAAATGCATGTCATATAGCAAGTACCATGTAAAATGAAAAAAATATTTATTTTAAAAATAAAAAAGAAATAAATACTAACATTGATGAAAAAAATAATATTATACATGTCATATAGCAAGTACCATGTAAAATGAAAAAAATATTTATTTAAAAAAAAAAAAAATACTAACATTGATGAAAAAAATATATTATACATGAAATAAAAACATCATAAAGATGCTAGTTATTAAACTAGTCAGTTACGCCTAGAAGAATTATTGGTGGGCCCACATAATATATATAGAGTCTTTCAAAAAGGCTTTATACTTATAGCGCATTTCAAAAAGGTTTTATACATATAGCGCATTTTAAAGGGACGCTATACTTAACTGGGCAAACGACCATTAAGATATAACGCCGTTTAAAAGAGCGTTATATATAAAATGGTCACCCAATTTTTTTCACACATTTTGGTTATTTGAGTCTAAAAGAACCATATTTTGGTTCCGGCCTCCTAGAACTCACAACTTTAGGACACGAAGACTAATAGCCTGTTTAGCCAAGTTTTTTTTGGTCAAAAGTTTTTTTTTCTTTTCCAAAAGTGCTTTTGGCCAAAAATTAAGGTGTTTGGAAAAGTTATTTTGTGGAGGAGCAGAAGTAGTTTTTGAGAAAAAGAAAAATATAGTTTCTATTCAAAAGTATTTTTGTGAGAAACACTTTTGAGAAAAATACACTCAGAAGCAATTTTCAAAAATTTGATCAAATACTAATTATGTTCAAAAGTATTTTTTAAATTAATTAATCAAACACAAATTGATTCTTATTAAAATTATTTTTTTGAAAGTCATTTTTAAAAAAAAAAAACACTTATAAAAAAAAGCAGATTTTAGAAGTTTTGACGGATTACAAGTCAAAGTCACAAAGCGAGTTTCCCCGTAGGCCAATCCAAAGCGGCACAGACCACCAAGAACAAAAAACCACGTGGAGACACTATTTCCCACATTGGCAAAACATTGTTTGTTTATTCCTAGAGAAGACACCTCGAAAGCGTCTTTGACTATTCCCAATCTTCCAGTCTCCACTCTCCACACACACAAAACTCCCATTAACACATCGTACACCGTCCATCAAATCATGAATCACAGATCTTATACTAATAATAATTTTATGATATTCCCATTTTCCACACATGGAATTTGGACCCCTCAGCACTATATAGTTAATCACCTTTCATTTCATCAGCCTCAACAACCCCATTCAACTTTCTATTCTAGTCATTTATTTTCCCCTAAAAAAACCAACACATTTGCAAGTTCATTCCTCAGCAGCTATGGCCACTGCCTCCTCAGCCTCTGCTGCTCTTAGAACCATTTCTTCCTCTGCTAAGCTAACCTCTAGCTTTCCAACTACTTCTGCTTCTCAAAAGATCCGATCTTTTAAACTCCCTAACCCCCTCATTTCCCAATCTCTTAAACTCGGCACCTCCACCAACTCCAAGTCATTTTACTGCAAGAGCCAGAGCGGCTCAACTGATTCCTCTACAAGTAAGAACATTTAACTTCTTTATCACATAATATCAATCACCTTATGTGAAATCTATGATACATACTTAAAATTTCTTGCGTTTTTTTTTAATTTTTTTTTGTGAATTTTGTTGATTTCAGCTAAAGTTCAAGAACTAAGTGTCTACGAACTCAATGAACGTGACCGTGGTAGCCCTGCTTATCTTCGCTTGAGCCAAAAGAATGTCAATTCACTTGGAGATCTTGTCCCCTTTAGCAACAAAGTACGTTCCTTTTTTTTATTGTTACAAAATCTCCAATTTTAACTTTCTGAGAAAAGAGACTAGAAACTAAATACTCAAACGCGAGGAGAAACAAAAAAACGAATCTTTTCTTACTTTATTACTGTTATGCTGATTCTTGATATAATATTTCAGCTATATACCGGAGACCTAAAGAAGAGAATTGGAATAACGGCTGGACTCTGCATTTTGATCAAACACGAAGAGGAAAAGAAAGGGGATCGATATGAAGCTATTTACAGCTTCTACTTCGGCGATTATGGTCACATCGCCGTTCAGGGATCGTACTTGACTTACGAGGACACTTATCTTGCCGTTACCGGTGGATCCGGTATCTTTGCAGGGGTTTCCGGTCAAGTGAAATTGCAGCAAATCATTTTCCCTTTCAAGCTATTTTACACTTTTTACTTGAAGGGTATTCCGGATCTGCCGTCTGAGTTGCTAGTTACGGCGGTTCCTCCGTCGCCGACGGTGGAGCCAGCACCTGAAGCTAAAGCTTGTGAGGCTGGGGCCACTCTGAAAAATTTCACTAATTGAGTGGGGTGTTAATGTGCAAGTTCGACTTTTCGTGGGGTCATTTCCGGAGAATGAATAATGATGAAACTGTAGGATAAATAATTATTGTCCTTTATATATTTGCCTTTTTGGTATCTTAATTATTGTAGTTTGTTTAACTATTTTGTACTCCATTATGTAATACCCAATCTTCATTACTGGAATTTTCCCCCAATGTAAGTTCATCGTTTCCTCTTGAGTTTATGTTTTTTTTATGTATATTATCATGTCACTT
This sequence comes from Nicotiana tabacum, assembly GCF_000715075.1. Classification (NCBI taxonomy): domain Eukaryota; kingdom Viridiplantae; phylum Streptophyta; class Magnoliopsida; order Solanales; family Solanaceae; genus Nicotiana; species Nicotiana tabacum. The sequence continues at coordinate 144,845,384 of NC_134096.1, read as the reverse complement.
AAATATTAACTACGAGTAATTATTCATAAAGATTAAAATTTAATACTAAAAAAATAAGACAATTATTTGTTGCACATGTGAAATACGCTAATATGTACAAAATAATTTACACCGATAGTGTTAATAAAGTTGGTCCTTTTTCATTTGGTGGTTGTTGTATTATGAATGCGAGGACATATTTGTTTGAGGTCTCAGTGCTCTACTAAACTGAAAAATGACACGTTTTTCTCAATATTTATCTACTAGTAGTGCGCTCATAACATCCGGTTGTTTTCGGTTTAAAGTGCTTTACAGCCTGTTTGGCCCATCCGAATAAATTAGTTTATTTTGAGAAGTGTTATTTTTAAAAATATTTTTGAAAAAAAATACTATCCGAGATAAGTAGTTTGTGTTTAGTTAATCACTCTGAAAAACACTTTTGAGCAATAATTTGTGTTTGGCCAAGCTTTTCAGAAAATGCTTTTAAGTATCAAATTATGAATAAGGATATGAATATATTTACTTAATAATTAATATTATAAGTAAATAAATAATCTCAAAAATTTATTATTACAAGCAATAATTAAATCTTTTCATTTTATTTAAGTAAAATATAAAAATAAAATTTAAAAGTACTTAATTCTTTAAATATAAGTTAAATATATTAAAAATCATTCAACAAATATAAAAGCATTCACCCTTAAAGTCATTATATATTAGAAAGCTATCCTAAAAATAATAAAAAATATTTATATATTAATATCTTAAGTATTAGGTTTAAATGTTATTTTGGTATATACTATATTTTGTTAAGGTTTTTTTTTTTGTAAGAAAAAAAGTCAAAACTGCTTCTGCTTTTGGGAAGAAACTACTTTTTTTCTGCTTCTCAGAAACAACTTCTACTTCTTCCCAAAAATACTTTTTTCCCCGAAAAAAACTTGGTCAAATACCTCAAGTTAGAAAAAAAAAGTACTTTTGAGAAAAAAAATATTTTTGGCATCTTGAGAAGCTTGACCAAACAGGCTATTAATGTTGTGATATTAGCTGTATTCAACGACTGTTGTTCACATCATTATGGCGATCGCAACTTACCAATATATCTTATAGTTTAAGACAACAAAAAAAAGAAAATTCCGAACCCACAAGTTTTTTTTTTGTGTTCTTAAGAAATTTAATCTTCTTACAGTTGTCCGATATTTTAGATTAATTTCTCCTAATATAAAACGGAATAACTATTCTGTGATAGCGGCACTTCAAATCACAGAATTTGGACGAACTCAAATGACGGAATAAATCACACAAAATGCTTACGTTTTTTGCCGAAGCCGAGCGACTATGACGCGAGACTTGCTCTCTTCTCAACTCTTTAAGAGCTAGAAGAAATGGTTCCATATATAAGCACAAAAATTTTACTCTTTCTAAGACAACGTTCTTTTGTAAAATGAACTAATTCAAAATTTCATTTCCCACCATTTTTCTATTCACACCTTTTTTGTTTTAATTAACAAAACCCCACAATTCTTCCTCCCACTTTCCTTTCGCTCCTTAGGCCTTACCAAACATAAGCTGGAGTATATATCAGCAACTACCTTTATTTTGAAACACAAAAACAGCCATGTGCCGAAGACCTAACTACTTAAGTCCATAACATGTGATTTGCTGATGCATTGTCTTCTTTAAAATTAATACTAATAATTCATATCATTAACAGACATTAAGTATACTGTTTTATAATCTATGTTCATCAACACATGCTTTAGAATATAATATAAGTTTTGGAGTTGGGATGCCATTTTTCTTACCTCAATTAAAACTAATCTTTTATTAATCTTATCATCTAGTTCATGTACTTGATGGACTTATTTATTATAGACTTATAGGCTCAAGAAAAACATTGTTCTCAAACTTTAATTTCCGAAACAAAATGTTGGTTTGCTCCAAACGGTACAACAACATACACAGCGGAAATTAAGTTTTTGGAGGATAGACTATATGCAATCTTACCTTTACTTTGTGTGAGATAGAGTTACTATTTACTATAGACCCTCGGCTCAAAAAACGCCTTGCTCCAACCTGTCCGAAACGAAAATTGGCTAATGCAATACCATATGAAGTTACAAATCAGAGAAGTTGTTAGGAATTAATTTGAACAGCTGAAAAAGGAGAGGGGCGAATGAGAAGATAGATATGCTGTCTAAGATAAAGAGAGTGCTCCAAAAAAAAAAAAAAAAAAAAACTTGGAGAAAATACTACACGATAACTAGGTCAAATTTTTTTGCTAAGGGTGTTCCGATTTAACCTTTAATACATATACAAAACGGCAAAGGGCCAAATATACCCCTCTACTCTCGAAAATGGTCTAAGAATACCCCTCGTTATACTATTGAGTTATTTATACCCCTGCAGTCATACTTTGAGTTCAATATACTCCTCATTTAAATGGAGGGATACGTGTCATCGTCCTGTTGGTCAATTCTAAATATCTCCTAATTAATTAAAAAGACTCATTACCCATACCCGAAAAATAATTTGTTTTTGTAAAAACTGGAAAAAACTAAATTATTTTTTTTACTAAAAACTGCTAACAACGAAAATATTTTTTTTTTCCAGTTTTTACAAAAAAACTGCTTTAAAAAAACTGAAAAATATTTTCTAAAACAATATTTTTGTAAAAACTAGAAAAAAAAAATTGAAAAGCAATTTTCTAAAGCAATTAAAAACTGAAAAAAACTGAAATATTTTTAATTAAAAACTGAAAAAATATTGCTTTAGAAAATTACTTTTTAATTATTATTATTTTTTAGTTTTTTAAAAAAATATTGGTTTAGAAAATATTTTTCAGCCTTTTAAAGCAGTTTTTGTGTAAAAACTGAAGAAAAAAAATATTTTTGTTTTTTTCAGTTTTTAGTAAAAATAATTTCAATTTTTTTCAGTTTTTACAAAAAAATAAATTACTTTTAAAAATTGCTTTTCAGGTATGGGTAATGAGTCTTTTTAATTAATTAAGAGATATTTAGTATTGACCAACATGATGATGACACGTGTACCTCCGTTTAAATAAGGGGTATATTTGAACCCAAAGTATGACTGCATAAGTATAGATAACCCAATAATATAACGAGCATTATTCTTTGATCATTTTTGAAAGTATTAGAATATATTTGGCCCTTTGCCGTATATAAAATAATGCCAACGAACGTGGAAGGTCATAGTGAATGTCAAACAAAGCACCTGGCAAAATCCAGAATTTGAACATTATTTTATTTTCCAATTGCCAAAACGAGTATATAGTTTGGGTGAATTCTACTTTTAATATGGTTCAGATCCATATGCTCACTGAACTACCCTCGTCTGATGATTTTTCCAACGGTTGAATCTTGAATATTGTTGCAAATGTTATAAAATTCTTCTATAAGAACAGCCCCATCTCTTCATTTATTTACTTTTTCAGAAACTCTTTTAGGCCTAGAAGTAAGTCAGTAAATAATAGGGGATGAGAATAAAGAAGAATACTGAATGTCAAATCAAATCTTAGAAGCCGTTTGGACATAATTCTTTTCTTTTTTCCAAAAAATATTTTCAAATCAATGTTTGATTATATATCTAACTGAATTTCGAAGACAAGTTTACAATTTTTTGAAGATGAGTTTTAAATTTAAAAAGTAATTTTTATCTCTTTTTCGAGTAAAAAATAATTTCCTCTCACAAATCTGTAATAATTTTTCAAGTGAAATACATGCACAAATACAATTTTAATATTCAAATAATTTTTTTTAACTTAACTTAAAAATTTACTTTTTTTAAATATTTTTTATTTTCAAACGCCTACTTAGACCGTAATCTGCAACTTCACTCCCGTTCTATTTACTCCATTTTAATCTTTTTTTCAATTTGCACAATGAATTATATTATCATGGCTTCCCTTGTTTATGTTCTCACAACAACATTGCTTTGTGTACTCTAATAAAATTAGGACTCAAAACTTAGAAGGTTTGTGGAATATTTTGGCAAAAATTTCCAAAGCTTTCAAAAGTTACTAGAAATATCTCATTAGGATACCGTCAAAAAGTTATATACACCGCTGGGAGTGTAAATATTTGTGGGTCAATTAATTTTTTGGCCTTTTACAAACTTGTTTTTAGTTTTATGACCTTATCTTTTTTTTTTACACATGAAAAATTTATTTTTACACGTAAGAGATCTAAAAAAGATATTTTCTTAAATTTAACATTGTAAAAGGCCAAGAACACCTAAAACCTCAATATTTGTTGAGACTACAAACATAGTTTAACTTTTAGTTAATTAGTATATTAGATTATTAATTAATGCTTATAAAAAATTTACTCTTAATCTAAACTTATCTCATTATGGTAAATATCTGGTTTAGTGAAATAGTTGAGGGCTTTTAGCTTACCCATCAATTTTCTCTCTTTCATCTCCACTTTACCTTTTTCATGTGCGTCACGACTCACGACATTATTCACCACCAAAACCAAAACCAAAACAAAAACCAATTCATTAATTGCAAAAAAAGAAATGGTTCGTCTCCTTCTTCTCCGAACATCAACATCAACATTGCCCCAAAAACCGGTCCAAAATCCAAATTGTCCGAAACCCATTCCCTTTTCTCCTCCTCCTTCTTCTTCATCAAACTTCATTACAGTTTCACAATAACAATGGTCGTTGAAGCTCATCAGCTATTTCTCCCAAAACCCCCTTTCTTTTCACCTTCTTTCCCTTCTCCACCCCCTCACTTTTCTTCTTTCCTCTTTGACCCTTCTTCTCTCTCTTTAGCTCTCTTCCATTCCGATTCCTCTATCTCTCTCTACCCTTCTTTTTCCCCTTTCTCTCTCTCCTCCTCCTTCCCTCCTCCTCAAACCACCCTCCCTCCGCCCGTTTCCTCCGCCGCATTCCTCCTCCTCCGGAACCCTAACCCTTCTACCCTCTTTCTCATCTCTTCTCCTATCTCCGGAGGCTCCTCCATTCTCCTCCGCTTCTACATCCTCAACGCCGCCCGGAAAAGTTTTACTCCGGCGAAAGTTGTGTGCAATCACAGTGATATGAAGTTTGACGGGAGTAAATTCGGGGTTGTTTTTAGGGTTTCTCATGGGGTTTCGCTGAAATTGGTTGGGGATGTCAATGTGTTTGCTCTGTACTCTATTTTGAATGGTAAAATTTGGATTTTTGCTGTGAAGCACCTGAGGGATGATGAGGTGAAGCTAATGAAGTGTGCTGTGATTGATTGTTCATTGCCGGTGTTCTCGATCAGTCTTTCGTTTGGGTTCCTGATTTTGGGGGAAAATAATGGGGTTAGGGTTTTACTCTTGAGGCCATTGGTCAAAGGAAGAGTTATTAAGAAAGAGAAGAAGAGTTTGAATGGTGGGTTAGAAAAAGATAAGATGGAGATAAAAAAGGTGTCTTTACGAAATGGGATGATTAATGGAATTAATGCTGAGATTTGTTCTGCTGATGGTAACAAATTCACTACGGAATTGAAGTTCCCTTCCAATAGTGTATTGGAGGAAAGGATCGAAAACCGCACTGGATCAGGTGCTGAAATACTTTATTGTTTGCTGTCTTTTTGTAGCTATTTGAGAAGCTTAGGGTGGGGACTCCTAACGGTTTTAATGGTTATTGCTTTTAAATTGCTATTTTGCATTTCTGGTGATATGGACTGCTTAAGCCTGGATACAGGAACATGTATCTACTATGTTACTCAGGTTTTTACTTTGTTTAGTCCAGCATATCTTTGTATAAAATTGGGTAAGATCATAGTATTCCTCAGGGTAATTAGCTCCTTAAAACTTGTCTATGTACTCTATGTAAAAGCAATACTTTAGTGGGTATTTCGTGTATACATTGCTTGGATTAGTTTCTAAGTAAAAATAGCTGCCTAGAAAGGTTAAATAAAATGAACTGGCTTCCTGCTATTTATCCGCAACTTTAGCGACCGCTGCACCCCTCTCAAGACCCATAACTTCACAAGTCACGGGGTTTGACTTTCTAAATTGTCTTCAAAAGAGTACCTTCTTAGTATGCTAGGTAAATACATCCTATTAGAATAGTCTGATACCAACAATGTCATGCTTGGGATAATTTGAGCTTCAGATGTGTTTCATTGATATAAGTATGTTATGCAGATATACAGAATTTGACGGATGTTAGATACTATCACATCTGTTAGAGAGTATAAGTAACACCCATGGATGATATAATGAGATGTTATCTAAAATGGTTTAGTTATGTCATACGTAGATCTCCATATGTGCCGATTCATAGTTGCAATATTATAATGATTAAAAATGATAAAAGAGGACCTAAAATCAAATGGAGAAAAGCAGGCTAAAAGATATCCAATTGATTTGGAATCAAGCAGACTTAACTAAGAACATAATTCAATATAATAATAGGATCCTTATAAGCGATACCAATTAATTAAGATTAGGTTTATTTACATGCCGGGTGTTCGTCAAAGCGTCACTTTATTCTGGTTAGAGACTTATATATTCGTATAGGGATAAGAGTGAGATGTACATAACCTCTAGTTTTAGAGAACTCTTCAAATTAGTTAGTATCAAAATGAAATGAACGTGAATAGAGCAGAATGGATACAAAGGATTTTTATCCCTAAATGTCTTCTCTGTAGCTTCAGTAAATAATATTGATCATTTTTTGTGATTTTGCTAACTTCCTGATCTTATGTTAGAAAGTAGTCATGTTATGGAGCTAACTTTCTCTTTTCTATCCATTGCATCTTCTTGATGCCATCAATGAATATGAAACTACTTACTTTATCAAAAAAGGGATTTTTATAGCACACCCTGAATAATTGGGATTGAGGCGCCATTGATTGGTTGACTTGTAACTGGTGTAATATTTTGTTTGACTTATCAAAGATACGGCTTTAATTATGTTGTGAGTTCTCTTTAGATGATACACCTCCTCCTCCTCTTCCATTATGGATCTCTTTCTCTCTCTTATATATATATATATATATATATATCTCTCTCTCTCTCTCTCTCTCTCTCTCTCTCTCTCTCTCTTTTCCTTTCCGAGAGACACATTTATTGTCTTGGAAACGAAACACATCTATGGTCTGAAAGGTATCATCAAGAGTGAAGAAACTAAATGAGATGGTGATTTCATGGAAATTATCTGGTTCGGTTACAGTCTTGGATTAGCATATTTATGTTGGAATGATGGTGATGCTTTATTCCAGTTCTACCTTTACCTGCACGGGCACTGAGAGTATTTTTTGAGTTTATTATTGTATTGAGTTTCATATACGTTTAAAATATATATTTTGAAATGTGAAAGGTTGAAGTAGTTATTTAGAAAGATGTCAAAATCGACCTTGAGATAATGAGAACTAGCATTAGTTATATTTTCTTGAATTTTAGGAGTTAGGATGCAGAAAAAAGTTCTGTTAAAAATATTGGTAATGTTTTTCAAGATGGATGACAGAAGAGAGTAGGTCAAGTATTTTGGGATGGAGGGGGTAACTTTTCTGTTCCAAACAATAAACCAACAGGTTAGGGTTGCAATATTTTGTCCTTATCCGCCATTTGTGACAGACCCTCCCTAATGAAAAATAGTACAAAACAAGTATGACACCAATGATTTGTATGATGTCACTGTTAAAGTCATAGAGTGCGGTGTGAATTAGTTGAGCTAATGACCGAACTGAAGACTGTAGTCCTAATTTCATTCTTTGAATTTTGGTGCCGAACACTTGGCATTCCGTTTCTTGGCATTCCCTAGTTGCTACTATTTTCATGTCTGCTTCCATCACCATTTTTTTTCCCTTTTTTACTTTTATTTGGGCTGGTCTTGTCTTAATTTGTGACTAAGGTACCTCTGCTATTTTTGCTATTTTAAAAATAGCATTCCGTTTCTTGGCATTCCCTAGTTGCTACTATTTTCATGTCTGCTTCCATCACCATTTTTTTTCCCTTTTTTACTTTTATTTGGGCTGGTCTTGTCTTAATTTGTGACTAAGGTACCTCTGCTATTTTTGCTATTTTAAAAATGTAATAATGTATCATTTACAACTTGCTTTAAGTTTTCTGTGATTTCTCCGTCATATTAAGATCTTGAAGCTCTAATTTTGTCATTTCCTACAGCTGCTGATTGTGCATTCTAACTTGCAGCAAAGTTAAGGTCTGTGAGACTTAGACAAGATTCCAGAGAATGGATTGCAAGCTTTGTGGCATTCAAGAGCAAGGATGATAATTTCGAGTCAATCAAGATGCCGGCTAAGTCAGCAAAAGCAATTGGCATTCAGGCCTTGTCTTCAACCAAGTATCTGATCTTGGACTCTGAAGGAAATCTTCACCTCTTGTTCCTGGCAACTTCTGTCCAGGGATCAGAGACTCCTTATCACATGAAACAGTTGACTCACAACATGAAAGTTCGAAAGCTCGTTGTTTTTCCGGATTCTTCTACAAGTATAAGCCCATCCCTTTCAATTCATAACTTTGTGTTCATTTTGTTCTTTTTGGGGGATGTAACGCCGTGTTAGTTTACTAATATCTTGCTTCAGAAATTTATATAAAAAGGTTATGTCATAGAATATCAGCGTTCTCCTTTAGCTTTATCATGAGAATAAAAAACTCTGTTCTGTAATGCCATTGAAGGTTCCATCTTTTCAGGATCACAGACTGTTTGGATGTCAGATGCTATCCATACTGTTCACATGATGGTGGTGACGGACATGGATACTTCTGTCAGTCAAACTGACAGCAAAGACCCTGCAGAGAAGCTTGTACATACTTCAGGTATTGTTTCTCATGTATTATCATGTTTCTAAAATAGGAGAAGCATTTTATATCATGAATTATGCCTTTAATATTTCTGATTCAGTTGCCTATTAAAATGATATGTAACACCAAATATGCACTCAGTTCAAACTTCGGACGGTTTTACATGTATGAGGATATGCTTAAATGAAGAACATTCATTTGTTTATTTTAAGATTGCCATCCTTGTATTATCAGCTCCCTTTTTTCTATTGATATTGCATTGTGCTATCACAATCCAAGTGGCATTTAGGACTTAGGAGGGTACATGGGTTATTCCATTAGATTCCCAAGGTGCTCATGACTATGTCATATCAAAAGTGCCTTCAAAGTTCATCAATACTGTATTTGTCTACCATCAGGTGATTGGTGGTTTGGTTTTCAGTGAGCATCGTTGTTATCTTCAATGGATCTTCTAGCCAGATAAATCCTGGTCTTTCTTTTTCCTCCCTGAGTTTTTGGATCCTCTTAAGAGTATAATCATCTGATTCGTAGAGCATCTCAGTCTTTCAATAATTCTGCATGTTTATTCAACTTGCAAATGTTCTGTTCCTTGAGGTTATTCCAAAAAGGATGAATTAATTTTATTAAATACGTGATTGGTCTTTTCTGACCACTGATCATATCAGTACTGATCATTTATAAAGTTAGAGCTATTAGCAACTTAAGTAACTGTTCTCTTCTTTTACCTTTATGTAGTTGTGCAAGCAATATTTTCCAGTGAAAAGGTCCAAGAAATTGCAGCTTTGGCTGCGAATACAGTATTGCTTCTTGGACAAGGTATGCACAACTAAAATTATATCTGGAGCATGCATCCCTAAATTTTTTCCTACTAATGACAAGAGTAAAAATTCAATCAAGGTAGTTAGTGTGCTTGAATAAAGAGTATTGTTCAAATTCAAAGCTAAACTAACATGCTTGAGGTCATCCATTACAAGGTAATTCTTTCTTTTGTGCAACTGTTGGTCAGTTTGACCTTTACCTTTTTAATAGTAGTTGACTGTATTCGGGCACGTTTTTGCCCCCTTTTTTAACGAAATTTATTACCTTACCAAAAAATAAATAATGACAACATTCTTCCTGTTCGATTTATTGAGTTTCATGCTCGAAATAAATGAGTTGACTTTTTAAATATTAATTTACAACATCTGCAGGTGTAATTTGTTGCCTTATATACTAGAAGCATTAGCCCTAGATATTGCAGTCATTGGCGGAAACAAACTCTTTGTTATAAAGAACTTCTGCTGATCACGCCCTCTGTTATTTGCAGGAAGCATGTTTGCATATGCAATTTCCTAGAGATGCTGAGTGGTTCTTTTTGGTCGGTGAGTCCTCCCCTTCTTAACATATTTTTTCTACCAGTATTTTTGATTTTCTGACAAGGTGATTTCTTATGGGCATCGGCAGAAATTTCTTTGCTTGATTGGTGTCAAAAAGATATTTACATGAGCTATCTTACACATAACTATGAAGTTATTTTGTTTGCTCGTATGAAGAAATTTTTTCATGTTTACAGTGCTTTATAAACTAAATTCATGCACCCTTTAGCTTTTGAAGACTTGGAAATATAAACCTTTTCTCGTATCCCTTTTTTTTTGCAGGTTATTCATGTTTCACATTTGGATAGAAAAGTAATGCCAATTGGGTGGTTTTGCTGGAGTTCTCTTATGAGAGCAGTAAGTATTAGAAGTGATTTGTTTATTATAAACGCTCCTTCTTTAAGTTTTAGAAATTGGTCATCTTCATTTGTTTCACCTGGCTATTGTACTTCTTTTGTGGGTATTGAGCAGTTTTTGGGCTGCAGTTGTCAGTATCTATCAAATGGTTCATATCAAGTGAAGGAGACTGAGCTCTTGAAGTAAGCATCTTGATCTTTTCATTTCTCACTATCTCTACCAGATGAAAAACTTTTCAGTATCTGGGAGAGATGTATTAAGAAATTAAAATTAATATTCAAGAAAACCGACCGAAATCGGTCGGTTATTTCAATTAGTCATTTTAAAAAATCGACCGACTTCGGTCGGTTATTTTTCCGCGAAAATACAATTAAATAGTACAAATAAAATAAAAAAAAGTCTTAAACCAAAATGTGCCAATGGTCTAGTGGTAGAATGATATCCTGCCAGAGTACAGACCCTGGTTCTATTCCCAGACAATTCATTTTTTAATTGCATAATTACAAATACCGACCGAAATTTAGGTCGGAAGTTCGCGATCAACTTCGGTCGCTATTTATTACCGACCAGCTTAATTTCGACGGATTAAAGTCTGTCGGAAATCGGTGAATTTTTTCAGTTTTCTGACCGATTTCGGTTGGTATTCCTGGACGGTTTTAGGTAGTTTTCTAGTAGTGATTATTAATACTTCGTATCTCAAAAAGCTAGAAAAATAGAATTTAAATAAAAACATATCTTATAACTTTCTTTTAAAAATTTAGGCCTCATACTAAACTTTGGCTTTAGGCCCTTCATATACTTGAGCCGCCCCTAGTGTGGGATTAAATTCATACCACGTTTGGTTGACGGTATAAATTTATCTCAGGATAAATTTATACCATCAACCAAACATGGTATAAATTTAATCCCAATCTTAATACAGTATAACCCACCTTATCCCACCTTATCCCATCAAACCTGGGATTATATTATCCCACTTCTCAGGTGGGATAAATTAGTCCATGGATTATAATCCCAAAATTATAATCCCGGAATAACTTAGTCCGCGTACCAAACGACCCCTTAGGTGTCCTTTGGTTTTAAGTAACAAGAAATTTTAATCTCTATAAAATTTTGTATTACTTATACAACATTATTTTTTTAAAAACTAAATCTTGCATTACTAATATAATCTTCGTATAACCAACACCACATTGGTTTTTCGCATTAAACTCCACACAAGTACTTATACGAAATTTAAAACCAAACGATGGAATTCCGGTATAACTTATATGTTACATGCAATAGAATATGGAATAAGAATATGTGTATTAGCAATACATGGATATGAGTATCTAAAAACAAAACGCCCCTTGGATTAGCTAATTTCCACGTAAAAACACATGTATTATTAGTTCACTACATAGCAATCCTGCTTTATTATTTGTCTTTTAACAATCCTTACGTTATTATTCATCGCATATTTAATCTCTATATTTTAGTCCTTGCATAACTAGACTTAGTCATGTAAATAATAGTAATTATTAGTCATAGTTTTAAATTATGTTTGTTTTCATTATGGTTTACTAATAATATTTATTTTATGCGATTTTATTATCTTTATTGCTGAATATTTTAGTACAATGCCATGACTCATCTCATATTTATGTTATTTGATTGAAAACACCTTATATAGTTATGTCTTACTAGGATTTTTGAAATATTTGGAGCACAAATTTTACGTTTTGTACTTTGAAGACTTTATGAAAAAACCCGAAAAAACCCGAAAACCCGAGAAAAATCGAGATTAAAAAACCCGACTTTTATTGGTTTGGTTTGGTTTGGTAAAAATCCGAACCAACCCGACTCATGTACACCCCTAGCCACATGTAACAACAACAACAACAACAGACCCAGTAGTTTCCCACAAATGGGGTTTGGGGAGGGTAAGATGTACGCAACCTTACCCCTACCACTGGAAGGGCAGAGAGACTGTTTCCGATAAACCCTCAGCTAAAGAACGACTGAAAAAGAAAAGGTAAATGCAACAAGTAGGAATGACAGCAAGATGAAATAAGATCGAATCCAAGAATGCAGTCAAACTCTAGATGGTAATAGTCATCTATGGACAAAAGATATCATACTAACACTAATGCTAGCGAATTGAGTAAGACAAAGAGAAACACTGACTACCTACGAACCTTCTACCCTAATCTTTGACCTCCACACCCTCCTATCTAGGACCATGTCCTCAGTCAGCTCCAGCTGGGCCATATCCCGCCTAATAACCTCTCCCCAAGACTTCTTAGGCATACCTCTACCCCTCCTGCTACCCACCGAGGCTAACCGCTCGCACCTACTAACTGGGGCTTTTATTCTTCTCCTCTTAATATGCCCGAACCATCTCAACCTCGTCTCTCGCATCTTATTATCCACAGTGGCAACTCCCACATTTTCCCGAATAACTTCATTCCTAATCTTATCCAACCGGGTATGCTCACAGATCCACATCAACATCAACATCAACATCCTCATCTCAGCTACTTTTAGCTTCTGGATATGAGAGTTCTTGACCGGCCACACTCTTCCCCATACAACATAGTCGGTCTCACTACAACCTTGCAGAACTTACCTTTAAGTCTCAGCGGCACATTCTTATCACACAAGACACCGGAAGCGAGCCTCTACTTCATCCATCCTGCTCTGATACGATGCGTGACATCTTCATCAATCTCCCTGGCCACACTCTGCTCCATACAACATAGTCGGTCTCACTACAACCTTGCAGAACTTACCTTTAAGTTTCAGCGGCACATTCTTATCACACAAGACACCGGAAGCGAGCCTCCACTTCATCCATCCTGCTCTGATACGATGCGTGACATCTTCATCAATCTCCCTGTTACTTTGTATTATAGATCCAAGATACTTGAAACTACCTCTCTTGGGGATGACTCGCGCATCAAGCCTCACCTCCATATCCCCTTCTTGGGTACCGTTGCTGAACTTGCACTCCATGTATTCTGTCTTGATCTTGCTCAATTTGAAACCCTTAGACTCTAGGGTCTGCCTCCAAACCTCCAGCCCCTCGTTTAACACCATCTCGCGTTTCGTCAATTAAAACTGTCATCAGCAAATAACATACACCATGGCACCTCACCTTGAATGTGTCTCGTCAATGCGTCTATCGCCAAAGAAATAGGAATGGACTAAGAGTTGATCCCTGGTGCAACCCAATCATAACCGGAAAGTGTTCCGAGTCTCCTCCCGCTGCCCTAATCCGAGTCTTAACTTCATCATATATGTCCTTAATCACCCTAATGTATGCTATTTGGGACCCCTTTAGCCTCTAAGCATCGCCAGAGCACCTCTTTTAGAACATTGTCATATGCTTTCTCTAGGTTAATGAACACCATGTGCAAGTCCTTCATCTCCCTATACCGCTCCACCAATCTCCTCACAATGTGAATGGCTTCCATAGTCGAAAGCCCCGACATGAAATCGAATTGGTTCTCAGAAATGGACACACTGGTCCTCACCCTCACTTCAGCCACCCTCTCCCAAACTTTTATAGTATGGCTTAGCAGCTTAATCCCCCTATAATTATTGCAACTTTGAATATCACCCTTGTTGTTATACAGAGGAATCGTCGTACTCCACCTCCATTCATCAGGCATCTTGTTCGTCCTAAAAATGACGTTGAACAGCTTAGTGAGCCACTTCAAACCTGTCCTACCCGCATTCTTCCAAAATTCCACAGGTATTTCATCTGGCCCAGTAGCTCTACCCCTGTGCATCTTACGCGTAGCCCCCTCGACCTCCTCTACTCTTACGTACAATACCCGAAATCTCGGTGCATCTCGGAGTGCTCCAAGTCGCCCAGCACAATGTCCTTATCACCATCTTAGTTCAGGAATTTATTGAAATATGTCTGCTATCTTCGTCTAATCTGAGCCTCTTCCATCAAAATTCTAATTTCCTCATCTTTGATACATTTAACTTGATCCAGATCACGGGTCTTCCTCTCTCTCACCTTGGGTAGCATGTATAGCTTCTTGACCTCGCCTTTGCCCCCAACCTCTTCATACAAACGCCCAAACGCCGCAGTCTTAGCCGCAGTAACCGCTAAAATCGCTTCCTTCTTAGCCTCCTATACCCCTCCCTGTTCATCCTCTTCGCCTCCTCGTCCATGCTCTCTATAAGCGTCAAGTACGCCGCTTGCTTGGCTTCCACTTTCTCTTGTACCTCCTCACTCCACCACCAGTCACCTTTGTGGCCGCCAGAGAAACCCTTCGAGACCCCTAACACTTATCTCGCAGCTACTTTAATACACTCCGCTATCGTGGTCCACATACAGCTCGCTTCCCCGCTGCTCCTCCAGGCACTCATAGCCAACAACTTTTCCCCCAACTCCTGCGCTTTGTCACTAGTCAAAGCACCCCACCTGATCCTGGGTTGACCATACACGACCCTCTTCCTCACGATCCCCAAGTCCATCACCAATAACCTATGTTGAGTCGTGAGATTCTCGCTTGGAATAACCTTGCAATCCATGCACACTCCTATCACACTTTCGGAGTAGATAATCAATTTGAGTCTTGGCAAACGAACTTCGGAATGTAACCAAGTGCTCCTCTCTTTTCAGAAAACACGAGTTGGCAATCATCAAATCAAAGGCTTTTTTTTAGCACAGTCCAACAACGAAGTACCTCCTCCGTTCCTAACTCCAGGAAAATTAGCTACATGTAACATATTAACTAATAACTAATTCAGTCATACGACATAACCAGAAGAAGTCACATATAACTATTTTCTTAATTAATTAATAATAAAATAATAAATACAAAATATTAGAAATTTTACTATATAATACTTAAAAATATTATTAATAAATTTAAATAATTTAATAATTTGAGTATTACTTTAAAATAATATAAATATTTATATCAAGAATAAAAAACCACACATTGATCTATATTATATTAAAGGATGTAAATGGATAATAATATTAAATAAAGAGGAAAGTTAATGAAGGCCACATGAAAATATGAAATACTATATATTACGTAACGTAATAGCAATAATTAAAAATTCAACAATATTTAATATTAGAAATAAAAGATAAAGATGATTTGAACTTGAGATTAGATTAAAATTATGGTAAAACGCTCAAACTATGGAAAAGACCACAAAATTAAAGTTTTACTAGATAAATAAAAATAACAATTGGATAACAAATTAAAATTTTAAGAATACAAAATAAATGTTTCATCTAGGTAATTTAGTAACGAAAATAAAAGTTAAATTTGTATCATGAAACTAAACGAGAAAGAAACTTTAATTGCACGTGATATAAAAATAATTATAAGAAAATACAATAGATTTAAAATATACTCCCTCCGTTCCAGTTTATGTGAACCTATTTCCTTTTTGGCCCGTTCCAAAAAGAATGAACCCTTTCTAAATTTGAAAATAATTTAGCTTAAACTTCCAATTATGCCCTTGATGAGAAGCTTTTATAACCACACGAATACTATGGACCCCTTTATGACATGTTTAAGATCACAAATTTCAAAAGTTTTTATTTTTTCTTAAACTCTGTGCCCAGTCAAACAGGTTCAGATAAATCGGAACAGAGGGAGTAATAATTTAAAAACTTATGTATTAATATTTTAGACTAATTCAAAGTTATAACTTAAAATAAAATGTGATATTTTGATTATATAATAAAATATTATTATAAAAAACTAATTAAGATTTCATAATAGGGGTAAAAATATATCAAGAGGAAAATAGAGAGTGTCAGAATATTTATACTTTGAATTAATTCATGGATAAATATATTAAATAATTAAATAATACTCTAAGAATATTATTGATAGATTTAAATGATGAAAGATCTCTGAGTACGAGGATAAAAGTATTACAATACATTAATTTTTAATCAAAAAGTTATATTTATATCATTATAAAAAATGTAATAAGAAATATATTAAATCAATTGGTAAGCTAATAAAAAATCATATGAAATTATAATAATATTAAGTAATGAATAATGCAGCAACTATAAGCAAAGATTAAATAGAGATTTGTTTTTGGTGAAAATGCAGAAGGATAAGACTTATTCGACTTTGAGGTAAAACATAAAGTGGTAAATAAGAACTTTGTTAAAACAATATATTCAAACAAGACATATTACAACGTGATATGTTTAGTATTCTTTAATTGACCACAGAATAAAATGCAAGTACTAAGATCAAGGGGTTGGGTTGCTACAGATATAAAAAAGAAAACATGTTATCCAGTACGAAATATGAGAAACGGTCTCATGTCCTTGTTAACTGATATCTAATAATTATATGTAGTTTTATTTGGAAGATTTAAATTTTAACGTAATTGCATATAATCTAAATAACCTAAATCATAATTTGATATTTGTCCGCGTGGGTATAAATACTAGTTTTTGAGAAGGAGAAGGAATTTTTTTGTTATGAGAAAGATGTCGTCATGCCACCACAACCATATACTTCACAAACAATGCATTTATCAATAATTTGTAGATGCATTGAATAGTTACGGTAAACTATTCGTGTGGAATAGATTATGCTACACAGTCCTCTATGCGACCCTCTAACCGATCCAATTTCTCAAATGTTTTTTCACAAAATATTTTTGAATCCTAAAAACACTAGCAAAGTTATACATTTTTATCTAAATCATGGAAAAACTAAAAAATAGATATCCAACACTATTTTCATTCATAATACAATCGAATTGAATGTCTTTCATTAGCATTAGTATTGATTTGATTTTGGTTTAGGATTTATTTGAGTTACTAACATTTATGAACTATAAAACTTATTGGACCATCCAAAAATTATAAGCCCAAGCTTGAAATAATACGTTAAAAGATAAAACTATGAAAAAACTTAAGAAATATTTATAAATTACACTACCATAAATATTTTTATGTATTAAATATATTTCAAACTTCTACACATATAATGTCGGGTTGGTTTAGTTTCGGTTTGACTTTTTTTAGTTAAAATCAAGCCAAACCAAATATGGTCGAGTTTTTTTTTCCAACACCAAACCAAATCAAACCAAATCATAGTCGGATTTTTTTTCTCGGTTTGACTCGGATTATCGGGTTGGTGCGGTTTGTCGGTTTCATTTGTACACCCCTACATGTGGCTAATTTTAAGGCCGTCACTTGGCTTAAAGAGAGCTTTTCCATCTCCTTTTAATAATATATAGATACTCAAACTTATTAAATTGTTTAAATTTATTAATAATATTTTAAAGCATTTTATAGTGAAATTTCCAATATTTGATTTTGTTATTTATTATTAATTAATTAAAAAAAAGTTATATGTGCCTTTTTCTGGTTATGCCATATGGCTGAAGTAGTTAATAGTTAATTAGCTAAATAGTTAATATATTACATGTGGCTAATTTTAAGGCTGCCACTTGGCTTAAGCAGCGGGCATATTTATTTTATTTTAAAATAACACTCGAAATTATTAAATTATTTAAATTTATTAATAATATTTTAAATATTATATTGAAAATTTCTAATATTTAATTTAGTTATTTATTATTAATTAATTAAAAAATAAGTTATATGTGACTTTTTCTGGTTATGCCATATGGCTGAATTAGTTATTAGTTAATTAGTTAATATGTTACATGTGGCAATTAAAAAATATTATTCAAGATATTTCAAGAAGGCTTAAGGAGAGAGTTTTTTCCTCTCCTTTTAATAATATATAGATAGTAAAATTTCCAATATTTTGATATAGTTATTTATTTTTATTTAATTAAGAAAAAAGTTATATGTGCCTTTTTCTGGTTATGCCATATGGCTGAAGTAGTTAATAGTTAATTAGTTAATATGTTACATGTGACTAATTTTAAGGCTGCCGCTTGGCTTAAGGAGAGGGCTTTTTCTCTCCTTTTAATAATATATTGATGATATTGATATTGATGATATATAGATAGTAAAATTTTCAATATTTGGATTTAGTTATTTATTTTTAATTAATTAAGAAAAAAGTTATAGTTATGCCATATGGCTGAATTAGTTATTAGTTATATTAGTTATTAATAGTTAATTAGTTTATATGTTACATGTGGCTAATTTTAAGGTTGCCACTTGGCTTAAGGAGAGGGCTTTTTCCTCACGTTTTAAATAATATATAGATGTGTGCGTGGTGGCATGAGTTATATAGATGTTCTTATGATGGATTCTAATCTGGTTGAGATGTCATTATTTCTGGGTTAACTTGTGAAGGGTGAATAATTGAGTCAATTCAACTAGATCTTCAACTGTTGTATCTGGGTCGAAATTTAGTTATTGTGTTTTTGTTGGTAGAGAAGCTATTGGAGGATCTGACTATTGGCTGTTGGGCGAGGTCAAGTCATTCAGCAATTGATGCCCCCCCCGTGCTGCACGACTGCAAAGATAGTACATTGTAACCAGTGAAGCTGCATGTATGATGATATAAGTGTTACATGTGTTCCTGGTCATGGTCACTCAACATTGATATCAAGCATCATCCATGTTGAGACGGGTGGTAAGAGGGCTTCTGCCATTGTATCGGCTTGTTTTTGGATGTTAGCTTCTAGCTTGTCAGAATTATGTATACTTAAGCTGTCATACTACATCCAATTCTTTAGCTTCTTCATAATTCGAGGATGTTAGTTAGCCGGGTAACAATTTCCTTTGACGTTCTATCTCTTTATTACTATTATCTCTTGAGTACAACTCAACTTGGTGGTGACTTAAGTGGAATATAATATTTTGTTTTCACCATCTGTGCTAACTTCTGCACTTGTATGCAGCTTAATTTCAATTTATGTTGAGAAAATGAAGTTTAAACTGTAACTACCAGGTAGAATCAATCATGTGTGTTACCACTTTACAATGAAGAAAAAGTAATTGAGGCTTTTGTTTCTTCTTATCGGCTTGCTGCTGTTTGAAGTGTGGTCCGGGTGAATTGTACAGCAAAGATTCTTCAGACATCAATTCCTTGTCTGTAAACAACTGAACAAGTTGGGGTAAATCAATATTCAAAATTAGGGACAGAAAATAAAGTTGGATTCTCATTTCCACTAAAGAGTTGGGAGCGTACAAATAATTATTTCCTTTTGAGTGGCATTTGGCCTGATATCCACTAGTTTAGAGGCAGATTTAGCTAGAGTTTTGTGAATTCAATCAAACTTTGCATTCATATATAATAGTAAAAGAAAACATTCATATTACAAAATGGAAAAGTGCGACAGTCGAAAATGATCAACATCTTTTTCTCTTTTAAGGATCAAATGACTAAATGTAACATGAGACAATTGAATATCTATCTAAACTGCCATATGAAACCTACCTTGCATACACTTGAGACAAAACCTGACAATGACTATGTGCCCACAAGATAATGGACCTACCCCTAATTATTACGAGGATGATCTTGACATCTTCACATGTATTCATAGATGTCCACAAATATAACTAAATCTTTTTGTTTTCAATTTTACTTCTTGAAACTAAGGCCTCGTTTATATATATATATATATATATATATATATATATATATATATATATATATATATTAAACTTGTCTTTAAATTATTATTTGGCTATATATTTCATTGAATTTTGAAGATGAGTTTAAAAAAAAGTCTAAAAATGAGTTCCAAATTTGAAAAAGTGGGTTTTACCTCTTTTTCAAGTAAATAATGTTTTCCTCTCTCAAAACCATAATATATTTAAGTGAACTACAAGTCCAAACACAATTTTAATTTTTAAATACTTTTTTTCAACTTAACTTAAAAAATTACTTTTTCTAAATCTCACAATTTTTATCTCCAATCGCCTGCTAAATTTCATCCTCTCACGATATTCATTATTCTCCTTTCTCTTTCAACACAATCTTTCCAACTCACAATGAAAATAACCCAACACTGAAATTTTATCCCCTCCCAAATATCTCAACGATATGGCCATCAATTGGATTTTCTCGCCTAATATATGTCTTTATTACACTTTGAAATTTTATTGAATTAAAGAATTTTAATTTGCATAATAAAGAACTTTCATCTCTTAAAATTTTGAATGTAGCAAGGCGGGTATTTCCAACTGTCCCTTTCAATGTTGGCTGCTTCAATTACAAAGCATTGCTAGGTTTATTAGGAACTTTTTGGAGACTAAACAATAGTTTCCTTTTCTTTTACTTTTTTCTTCCAAATATGAGGGAGTATATTGTGGATTCAAGAAGGGGAAAAGCTACATCTTGATGCTCTTTCATCTGGTGGATGGTGTTGGAGGAATTACTAGTGCTATTGAATTATATGTCAGGAGAATATAAAAGGCAGCACGATGTACTAAGCTCCCATTATTCGCGGGGTCCGAAAAAGTATCGGACCACAAGAGTCTATTACATGCAGTTTTACCTTATATGTTAGGAGAATACATATTTTGGTATATCATGCAAATAAGAAAACCTGGATGAAAAGCCAACCAGGCCAAAATACTAACCCGCCCGCTTTCATAGAATAATATTATGGTGCATATTGGAAGCGACGGTATATATTGTTTAACTAAAATTAAACAAGAAGATTAACAAAATGAAGATTGATTACATTCATCTCATCTACAGAAGGCTATATCATTTGTACCAAATATTAAGATGGACCACAATGCATGTCCCAACAATACCCCTAAATTGGGAATTGAACAACAAAACGGTGACCCATCAGAAAAAGAAAGATGAACAAATGGTCATTAATTATGATATAACCAAATTGTATGTCCAGTACGGGGTATATTTACCTACTCTAGTTCACTTAGTCACCAAACTTCCTCTCCATTTTTTTATGTAAAATCAATATCAGATTGGACCTCTCCTTAAATTTTATTTGCAGATAAACCAAGTATTCATCTGGCCCACTTTTAAACCTCATAATTTTTTCTTGTTTTTTCTTTTATTTTCAAAAGAGGGTGTGGGTTGCTTTCAAATTGGAAATTTAAATTTGAAATCTCTGAGGCTTAGTTTTTGGAAGTTACTTGTTGCGCAGCTGCTATTTTAGCATCTTTTTTTTGCTGATTCTACAGTCAAAAGTTTTTTGAAATTTATATATCCTCCTTTCTTTTTATTTAAAAAGAGAACAACTTTTAAAGACCACCCAAAATCTTCATTATTATGAAACTAGAACCTAGCATGGAACAGTCAACTATTGGAAGTTCAAGAAGAAGAGATGATGGAGACTTCAACTTAAGAGAATGGACTCTAAAGGCCAAAATTAGCAGAGAAAATACCAATTCAAGAAGATTTTCAGCTTCTTATATTAGAAGTTTCAGAGAAGATGCTAAGTCTTTTAGATCAAACATATCTATTTCAAGTACTGCTTCTTCCCCTGGCTACACCTTAAGAGGTAATACAACTAACACTATTTCCCTCTTTCCTCATCATTATTGTTTTATACTATTTTCTTATAAAGTTTTTATCTTTCTTACAGAAGAAATTGACCCTTCAACTTATTCTTTTACCGCTGCCCTTAAAGGTGAATCCTTTAGAATATCAGTTAAAATTTCTGTCGTTTACACATGCTAATTCAACATCTAGCGTCAATGAGTTCAGAATGCGTGATATTTTAATTTCTTTAGCATATGTGTATGTTCTAATGGGAGCCTTGGAACAGCAGTAATGTTATCTTCGTGTGATCAATAGGTCACACGTACTAGCCGTGGAAGCAACCACTGATGTTTACACTAGGGTGGGCTGTATGCATCACACCCTTGGGTACGGCCCTTCCCCGAACATTGCGTGAACGCGGAATGCCTTGTGCACCGGGCTGCGCTAGCATATGTGTATATTGTTTGAGCCAAATTCTTCCATTTTTCAACTTCACAGAATTTTTGGTTTGTTTGTTTGAGTGCAGCATTGCAGGCAAAAACAATATATAGTTGGGAATACATGTCACCAGATGGATTGGCTCTAAATTCCAAGTGGAATGAGGCTGAGAAATATATCTGTAATCCCTTATCGGGAGAAGTTCCTTTGGAATGTCTATCTGCGAAAACACTAAGTGGGAGATCATTTCGCCAATTAACCAGCAAAATCACCATGTCTGCACCTTTGATTTATCCTTCTCAATTTCAGACTCGACAATTCCAAACAAAACCTCCTACAAAAGTAGTACCTCATTTGCCTACACATGAAGTTGAATTCCAAATTCCAAGCAAAGGTCTAAACACTTTTTATCTTTCCATTTCTTAGTTACTATAATATGTTAAATTACATTATTTGTTCGACTTACTATTTTGTACATTTTTATTATTATTTTAGAGAAGAAGGTTAGCATTACTAGAGATGTGGGAATACAGAGTAGTAATCCAGCTTACATAAGTTCAAGGAGTCCAAGTCCTGCTCGTACTCCATCCATTGAGGAAAGATCTACAAAACGGTGCGAAGCAGATGCTGATGATTCACCTATGACTACTCCTGAATTAAAATCTGAGAAACTGGTACGTAATATTTTGGTACTTTCTACGATAAATTCCAATACTAGTTAATTACTCCAATGTTTGCATGGTCTACGATAATTACTCCCTGTACTTTTAAGCGAACTTACGCATAACTTGATCACTTCACTTAACCATCATATTATTTTGAGTATAACTAATACGTACTAGTAATAGTGTAAATGACTTTTACATTGTCTCGTTATTTAAAATTGAAATGTCGACTAGTGACCTAGAAAATAAGGTAAGCAGCCCTGATAACTTATAAATTCTTTTCCTTGACTAAGTCGAATAAGTGGCGTAGCCACCCAATGCCCGGGTAGTCAAGCGCCCACCCTTTGCCAAAATATTATCCTGCATATAAGTTAAATAATATTGTATTTTATATGGTTATATATATATATATATATATATATATATATATATATATATATATATATATATATATATATATATATATATATATATATATATATTATTTTACAGCCTTATGTACACCATCAAATACTACAAAATAGCCCAACACAAGTGACGTTTTGTTCCAGGGTTCAAAGTTCTGCCGATTTGTTTACCAAAACTAAATGGAGACCATCATGTGTGGTCGATTTGATTCTTTTTCAATCTAAATTTTTTAATAAAACAACTCTTAAAACTTAAAATTTGTATAGAAATAAAAAACTAATCTTAAAAGTAATTTTTAACTAAAAGTTATTTCTTAAATAAATTTTATAATTTAAAAATCAAGCTTTACAAAAATTTCTTCAACAAAAGCTCTTTAGAAACTACGAATTCTCTCAACTCTCTATTTCCTTTGGTTTTATGCTTACTTTTATTATTAAAATTTCTAATGTTATTTTTTGTTATTTTAATTTTGATTTATAAAATTATAGTTCTATTAATTTTTTTTATTGTTTAATTAAATGTTGGGTAGTTTGATTTAAAAATTTGATACACCATTCATGGATAAAAAACAATTATGACTTATTTAAAGTTTAAACACCCTTGGCGAAATTCTTGGCTACACCACCGAGTCAAAAATGATACTCCCTCCGTTTCAATTTATGTGAACATGTTTGATTGGACACAAAGTTTAAGAAAAAATGAAGACTTTTGAAATTTATGATCCTAAACAAATTAAAAAGGGTCATTCTATTTTAACTTGACCAAAAAATAAATATGAATAGAGTGAGTAATACTTTTCGTACTAGGTGGGGGACTTTACAACTAATTGGTCCCTAGAGCATCGTTCACATATATTAAGTACCATGCACATGCAAAAATGACATTACTTGCATTTGTAATTGTGGGCACTAAATAAGTTCTTGTGCTGCTTCTTGGAACGAGTGAGACATCGTAGCTTTCAATTGATTTTTTCCTTTTTATTTTAGTTTGATTTTGTTAGAAATGGTTATTAGCTGTGCTTGTAGAGGAAAAAGTCACTTTAGGAAGCCAAAAAAGTTATGCGCTCCACCGAAAAGATTCTTTAGGAATTGTCATCTTCTCAACTATACTTCTCAATAATTCATGCAAGAAAGAAAAGTTTCTTTCTAGTACCATATCGG
The DNA here is from genome assembly GCF_000715075.1 of Nicotiana tabacum. NCBI lineage: Eukaryota > Viridiplantae > Streptophyta > Magnoliopsida > Solanales > Solanaceae > Nicotiana > Nicotiana tabacum. The sequence continues at coordinate 144,820,870 of NC_134096.1, read as the reverse complement.
CATCTCCTTTATCAAAGTGAATTTAACTTATATAAAATTCTTTTATACTATTAATGTATTTTAATTTATTATTTTTCATGTTATTATAGTAGAGCATAATCACTTCTTCTTTTAGGTGGCTGAACGTACTTGTGTAAATTAGAACTGTCATTATACAGCTTATCTCACCTTTTTATTCTTTTCTTCTTTCCAGCTATTTTATACTCCGATAACTGTTAGTTTAAGATTCTTAAAAGATCCTAAGAGCTTTACCATTGCCTTGTATCATTGTCACCTTTTTCAGGTAAAGCATCTTTTTCCTACTAAAAGAAAATGTGTAAAATAAGAATTCAATGCACCACAGTAAAAGATACTCCTATTTACACAAATTGAGTCACTTATAACGTAATTAAAGGTAAATCTCTATAACAACAGTAATAGGTAACCTCGTTAAAATAGTAAGTAATCTGCTGCATGCAATGGGTTAAATTATGTCAATGTATATAATTTAAGTGCAAAGAAAAATAAGGATATTGTTTATGACACGAGTTAAGTAATTTCCCAATCGAAGTGATATTGTGGATTGAGTTCAGAATCACATGCAAACATTAGAGATGGTGACATTGAATGTAATAATTTGTACGTGAAATGTTTATAGGTGGAAGTGAAAGAAACAAGACGAGAAGAAGACACAAAAAGAAATGGGGAGCAGGTGGAAGAGAGAAATACTAATAATTACAAAGGGAAGCAGAGCAGTAGTAAGAGCAGGTACAGGGAAATTGGTGCAGGGTGCTTGTCATGGAGGAGTTTATGTATGAGAGAAAAAAAGCATAATAGTACTAGCTGTAAATCTATAAGGAAGAAGAAGAAGAAAAACAACATTTTTCTTTGCCATATAAATGGATGTTAAATGGAACAATATTATGTCCTTGCTTTTGGATAGAAAGATTCTTTCTTTCCCTTTGATCAGTAGTACTATAACTTGTCTCTTCTCTATTTCTCTCTTGTTTCTTAGATACTACAAAATCTATTAGAGGAACATGAAAGTGCAATCATGAATTGCAGCAGTTCAGAATAGGGTCATGCATTTTTTTTTTATTAATCTTTTTCTGTTTTTTTGCCTTCTAGGTATGTTATATGTACTTATGTTGTTTCTCTGCCTTGTAACATAATTTTGTTCTGAGTAGAGCTGACAACTTGACTATCACGTGCATGCATGCTTCCGTTAGAAACCAAAATTTTTGTGCTAGGCATGCATGCAGAAGAATCTATTCAAACATACTGTTTAAACATGTCCAATTATTGCACGGTTCCTGATTGTGAAACTGATATTAATTGAGAAAGATGCTCAAATTAAAAAAGAAAACACCAATTGATATATTATTGCAGCAGTACTTTTATTCTGAAAGAAGAATTTATAAGAATGACTTTGTTGAAAATTATCAAACAGTTCTAACTAAGATTGTGTTGAGGTTTTGTTTTTAAGATGAAATAGTCTTAAAATGAGGGTGAATGGGAAATGGAGGGAAAATGAAATTTTGAGTAAAATTTTAAGTTTCCCCCTCTTGACAATGAGACATTGTCCCATATTGGAAGAGGAAAAGATTTTTGGTGGGTATATATATAATTGCTCTTCTTGTAGCTCTTAAAGAGTTAAGAAGAAAGCAAGCCTCGCGTCGTCGTCGCTCGGCTTCGGATTCTGATTAATTTTTTGGACCAAATTTATTTGTTAATAGTAAATATTAACGTAAGATTATCCGCATTTGTAACGGATATTTTCCAATCCGTGTATTGACCATTTGGTAGCCGCCTAATGCTCTTCCCACCATGAATGTGCTTGCTCCACAAACAAGCTAATGCTTGCTCCACCATAGAGGGTGGACGATTGGTCTTCTTCAACACTGGCTGCTATATATATGTGCAGCAGCTGTTGAAGAAAGACACACACAATACACAAGACCAACAAACTGAAAATCGCTCAATAGATTTGACTATACATTGCACTCCTTCCTCTCAGCATTTCCATACGATTTTCTGAGTTTCTACTCCTTCGTTCTGCATTGTTTTAACTTCAAACAAAGCAACTGTAAGTGTGATTTGCTACCGAACTTTGTGTTCGCTGAAACACTGGGGTTTGAAGTACCGCTATACCAGTGTGTGATTCGTTCTATCCTGGGAGGAAATAATCCATTACCTTGGGTACTAGGAGGGGATTAAATTCCTTAAGGAAACACTGTGAATTCAGTGGGCTCGAATTAATTACTGTTTCATTACGTTAACTTATATTTTGCAGAATTATTATTTACAAATACAGCAATATTGGCGGGAATAACAGATTGATCTTGGCCAACACCTTAAAAGAACATATTTAGTACCTTAGCTTTACAGCGGTATATTGTCAAAACATCATAAGAGTTCTTGATTAATGTAACTTCACTATTCTAAGATATGCTGCAACTTGAAGGAAGCAATCGATCATCTAAAGCTTGAGAAGAGGCTTAACGAAACCTATATCCAAACTCAACTTCATACTGGGTGCAAACCAAGGTGAATGCATGTTGGAGACTACTTTATTTAATTCACGAAAGTACTTCATAGGTAAGAATGAAATACTGACGATTTTACTAGAGTAATGTAAGTAATTTACTAGAGTTTATATGGCGTAAGTTTTTTGCATTGGTAGTGCAAAATATAATTATATAATTAAATTACTTGTAAGATAAAACTATATATACTCCAGTAACTAATGTGCTATCACATAAACTTTACTGATAATATCAATGTTAAAAATATTTACACAAAAAGAGCCTATATATCATAAAGTACTCAAGACGTAAATGAGTGGTGCTGGTGGGTCCCCCGGCAAAGAATAGCCTACTTAAACATATGCAACTCTACTGTCCACTTGTTATTAAGAAAAAGAAGGGAAGGAAAATTATATAGGCGGTCTAAGTTGACCTAAGAAACATTTTCTTTTCGAGCATTTAATCCTGGTTTAACTAAATAGATTTAGTGGGACCTACTCAAAGCCCAAACACTGGCTATGGGAGTGCTTTTACTACAGGTGGCAAAGTTTTAGTGGGACAATGGTGATAAGGTACAATTTCATTTGGATCTTTCTGTTTCTTCGTACGTCTTCCATAGCCTAATTAAGGATATCATTAGACACTCATGTTTATCTTCTACTAATCAATATTAGTAATACTGTAATCCCTTCCCTGCATTAAATGGAACTGATGAGGCCGCCGGTACTTGTGGCTGCTGTCTTGTTTATGGACATCTCTCCAACTATCTCGGACGATCACTTTTAGTTCTTCTCTAAAGGTCATATGTTATATACTTAATTCTCTTCTTTTACTAAACACTCTCTTCTGTTACAGTAAAGGTAGAATAGTAAAGTCTCTGTATGTAACATGGAATTTTATGTCGAGATCAAGAAGGGGTTGTGTTTGCACGCTTTAATGATCTAATGTTTGCTGTTATACATGAATGAAAGTAAGTATTTCATTGCAATAGTTCTGTAATTGATCAGAGTGATCTTTACTTTGGTTGTAAGGCAGTTCAGTACTGTTCTGGCATGTGATTGAGCTAAATCTTGAGATGGACTCAGTAAAATCACTACACTAAATAAGGATTAGAATTAGCAAGTCAATTAGGAAGTGATATTACAATTGCTCGTTCAAATATTAGTTTTTCATTCATGGGACAACATATCAAAATAAGGCATGTAGCTGCACTAATAGCGTAAAAATTCTTTAATTGTCAGTGTATATCCTAGAAGCTAGCAACGCAGAATAATATTTTCATAAGCTAAAAAAGTCCCTAAAAGAATTGTTGGCCTTGGACGAATTATAGGCATACTCAAGCAAAACGCGCCATATATAATATATATTGCTTTCAGAAGTTGCATCACTAGAAATATTTAAGGACTTTGCAAAAAATTTCACATTATAACACATTTTTATAGAGGCTCTCATACATGACACCCCACTGAGGCTTAGTAAATTGCAGGGTGTACTTCCATAAACTTTGTAGTTCATACAATTCGTTGATATCATACAAAATGAAAGTGCATTTGGTTCTGATACAAATCTTCTTTGGATGCAGAAGTTTATGTACAAGAAAGTTTGACATTTTCTCAATTCACAAAAATATATCTAAGGTCACTAGTAAGAATGACCATGCATTACTTTAAGGAACTAGTATAATGCTGAAAAAGATATAATGGTGTTGACTACAGTATTATTGGGAAGAGTTCATAGCAGGGGATGCATTCCACAGCTAGTTTTGCCTAAAATAAGTCATGTATATAAAGAGAAAAAAAGAATGCACCTCTTTGTATCCCGGCTTTCACATAGCACTCAGAGAAGAATATTTTGGACAGTGAAATCTGCACTGAACAATCAGGAGAAGCAACTGAGAGCCTTAGATTCTTACTTCCAAAAGCTCAATAATAGAACAGGAGCTTCCTCTTCGAATGAGATAGAAGAAATAACTGGCAAAAATCATCAACTTAAAGCAGAGAAATCACTGAAATCTTTAAATGATTTTAGTGGAAAAGCCAATGGAGGTAAGAATGCAAGCAATGCTATTTTATGGACTAACTTTGTACTATCAACTATATTGTTGTGATCTAGCAAACCTTATACTTATCTTGTTCAGGTGCAGAGTCAAAATTGCATGCTTTTTCGTCTTCTGATGACGAAACATTTGAAGAAGCATCATATTTTTCCATGAAAATGATCAACAGTGGTGGCAGGGCTAAGAAACTAAAACAGTACTTGAAGTTAAAAGCTAAGGACATTGGCAGTTCAAACCAAGAATCATCTAGTTTTTACTTGATGTAAGACAATGCAACTTCCTATTGAAATTTTGTTACTGATACTTTAGTCATGTATATTTTCTAGGTTTCTACCATTTCTAATGCTTCGTGCCTCTCTTAATGAAGAGGAATACTGGCTTCTATAAACATTGCAGTTTTCCTCTTCGAAACAGCTAGTCCAGTCAGGAACTCTGAAATAGGGATGCTTTCACTTCCAATGGTATATGGTGCGAAGATAAATCATTTGATCCTACTTGGTGAATGGTGGAGACTTCTGACACCAATGTTTCTGGTACAAGATTGAAAATTGGTTCGTCCTTAAATGATTGAATTGCCCTAGAACTGTATAGAAGTACAATTAGATTGTAGCATGGTATATGATTAAGTTATTTGCCACATGTTCTTTCAAAGAAGTTTTGTTACATAAAATCAGCTTTTGCTGATGAACCTAGAGTGGACTAGATTTATTCAAGATATACAGAAGTAAAACAGCATGTATAGCAACAGATAAGCTTAATTCGTTGTTAGGAACAGAACGTATAGGTTACTGACTATGAGTGTAACCTCTATACACTGATAGTATAAATGCTTTTTACAATATCTGGTCGTTTAAAAGATAATTACAGGTAACTACATATTTAGTAACATGAATGTAAAATTTTCATTAAATTGTCGGTGAATATAGCTTAAATCCATTTAATTTGATTATTGATCTGCTATATTGCAGCACTCAGGAGTCCTTCACATAGCCCTTGGTTGTTGGGTGCTTCTTAGTTTTGGGCCTCAAGTATGTAAAGCATACGGTTCATTTGCATTTTTCCTGATATATATTCTTGGAGGTATTTCTGGTAACCTCATCAGCTTTCTTCACACCCCAGAGCCAACTGTTGGAGGAACTGTAAGTTCCATTGCCACTACATCAGATTCTTTTTTTTTCTTTCTCATTTCAACCTATTTGGCATCAATTACTCTCGTGCCTTCCTAAGAAGTTTTGAAAATGTGGAGTTGAAACATGTTTCTACATACATATATGTAAAAATGAAAATCTAAGTCAAAAATTGTATACTTCTTAGGGACCTGGTTTTGCTTTAATAGGAGCTTGGCTCATTTATCAAGTTCGGAACAAAGACATGATAGGAAAAGAAGGCATGATTGAGAAGGCGATGATGGTCACTGCTTTCAGCTTTGTGCTTAGCAACTTTGGGCCTATAGATAACTGGTTAGTACTACATTCAGTCTTAAATATTAGTCGTTTTGGCAAACTTGATTTGTTTTTAAATATTTGACTTTAATTATAATTGCAGGGCACATTTTGGAGCAGCTTTAATGGGAATAGCATATGGTTATCTTACATGTCCAACTCTTCAACTTGACAATGCAGCTTCAGAAAGTGGACAAAAAGAAGGAATCACATTGTTTAAACAATATTCAGATCCTTGTAAATCTCTTCTTTGCTTCTCAGTCTTCATTCTGCTGCTGGCTTCCTTGCTTTTGGTAATAGAACCTCCTCTCAACTCAATAGCTGAAGCTGCAGACAGGTTCTAAGCTGAAGCAGAGTGCTTAAAACCCCAAATACCTTATAAATAGGCGTGTTGTATATAGTTTTTGAATGTAATGAGTCTTTTGCAAATTCTAACTTATCGTCTGTTCAAATTTGGTTGCTCCAAAACAAGGAGTAACAACATTGGCTCTATTTATATAGGAAGAACCAAAAACCTAGGTTTATGCTTTTAGATTTTTTTTATTCTTTGAACCTTAATAATTTCTTCGATGTTTATGTGCAAAATCATAAATTAAAATTGTCTTTGAAATAAAACAATAAAAGAAAGAAGAATAAAATTGCAGAGAAAAGAGAAATAAGATTCTTATTAATTTTGGGATGATTTACAATGGGGTAAAGCCCCTCGATTTATATTTCCACGTGGCAGAACCTCCTCAGGTAATATAAGGTTTTCATGAGGTTGATCTTGAGCCGCCATCCAAGCGCGAATACCTTCGTTTAAGAGAATATTTTTGGTGTAGAATGTCTCAAATTCAGGATCTTCCGCTGCGCGAATTTTCTGAGAAACGAAGTCATAGGTACGTAGGTTCAGGGCTAGACCGACTACTCCAAGAGCACTCATCCGCCCTTAGTAAGCTATCTTTGGTTGCTAAGCAAGCCGGGCACTACACTAGGACGTGGATCGATCATGGCAAGAATGGACTTCTCCGTAATGTACTGTAAATGTAATAGAAGAGGCAGAGTCCAATTCCCCTCCCTTTTCGACCAAACGAAGAAGATATGAATTCCATTTAGGGGGGTCAGGGCTTGGCTTGACCCTGTGTTCTCCCGGGTCGGAGATGAGAACTTGAAAGTGAATCATTCAGTGGTGGGGTGTTCATAGAATAGAAGGCCTCGCTTGGAGAAAAATGACTTAGACACAAAGTAACAAACTGTCTAAAAGATAGACATTCACTCTAAGTACAATTCTATTCATAACACTCTCCCTTGAATGTCTACTCAATAGGTAATGTGCTTCGTTAAAACCTTAACTAAAATAAAACCCAGTGGAAAAAAATTCTAGAGAAGGAAAAATAGTACATGTGTTTAGAAATACGCCTTTTGGTTGCCTCGTTAAAAACCTTGCAAGGAAAATCCAGTGGGACAAAATTTTATAAGGGAAAAAGAGTACAACGCGTATTAACTCCCCCTGATGAGAGCATCAATTCACATCCTTGAGCCTTCGCGTCCCAATCTTGTACACCAGCTTCTTGAAGGTTGATGTTGGTAGAGATATGGTGAACAAATTAGTCATATTATCACTTGAACGAATCAGTTGCACATTGATATCACCATTCTTTTTAAGCTCATGTGTGAAAAATAACTTCGGTGAAATATGTTTTGTCCTATCTCCTTTTATGAATCCTTCCTTCAATTGGGCTATGCATGATGCATTGTCTTCATACAAAATCGTGAGTAGTGTGTCACATTTCAAACCACATTTGTTTCGAATAAGATGTATTATAGACCTCAACCACACACATTCTCGACTTGCTTCATGAATAGCAATTATCTCAACATGATTAGATGAGGTAGCCATGATTGATTGCTTAGTCGATCGCCAAGATATGGCAGTGCCTCCACATGTAAACACATAGCATGTTTGAGATCGAGCCTTGTGTGGGTCAGATAAATACCCAGTATCGGCATAACCAATAAGATCGAGACTGCATTCGTTGCCATAAAATAAGCCCATATCGGTAGTACCTTTTAGATACCGCAATATATGTTTGATTCCATTCCAATGTCTCCTCGTAGGAGCAGAACTATATCATGCTAAGATATTAATTGAAAAAATTATGTCAGGTCTTGTAGTATTAGCAAGATATATTAGTGCACAAATTGCCCTAAGATATGGTACTTGAGGACCAAGTAGTTCTTCATTCTTTTCTTAAAGTCGGAACGGATCCTTATTCACATCAAGTGATCGAACCACTATCGGAGTACTTAATGGATGTACTCCATCCATGTAAAACCGTTTCAATACCTTTTCTGTGAAGGCAGATTGATGAACAAAAATCTCATTTGCGAAATGTTCAATTTGCAAACCGAGACATAATTATGTCTTCCCGAGATCTTTCATTTCAAATTCCTTCTTTAAATAATAAATTGCCTTTTGGAGTTCTATAGGAGTTCCAATAAGGTTTATTTCATCAACATATATGGCAAGTACAACAAACTTCGATGTTGTTTTCTTTATAAAAGTACATGGACAAATGACATCATTTATATAACCTTCCTTTAATAAATACTCACTAAGGCGGTTATACCACATTCGTCTTGATTGCTTTAGATCATACAAAGATCTTTACAATTTGATTGAAAATATGTCTCGGGACTTTAAATTATATGCATCGGGCATTTAAAATCCTTCGGGAATTTTCATGAATATCTCATTATCAAGTGAGTCATAAAGGTAGGTTGTAACCACATCCATTAAATGCATGTCAAGCTTTTCATGGACAACAAAACTAATGAGATAACGAAATATTATTGCATCCATAACAGATGAATATGTCTTTTCATAATCGACACCAGGCCTTTGTAAAATATTTTGGGCAATAAGGCGAGCCTTATATCTTTGTACCTCATTTTTCTTATTCCTCTTGCGTACAAAGACTCATTTATAGCCAACAGGCTTAACACCATTAGGTGTTTGGACTACAGGCCCAAAAACTTACGTTTCACAAGTGAATTCCCATTCTGGCCAATCAAGTCTTTGTCGACATTCTCCAACAGATTGAGGTTCAAAATCCTCACTATCTTGCATAATTCTAGATGCAATATTATATGCAAAGACATAATCTACGACTATATCCAATCGATTCAAATTTGTCTCAATATCGATTTAATTTATTGGTAGTCCCTTATTTTCTTGAGTGGCATGCTCAATGATTTCATCATGAATCTCAGGATTGGTTAAATCGTTGATTTCTTCATTAGGCTCTTTCGTAGTGTCATCTTGATCATTTATTTTTCTTTTTCTAGGATTTCGATCCTTAGAACCCAATGGTCTGCCACGCTTTAGGCGTGCTTTTGACTCACTAGCTACAACACTAGAAGATTGTCCAACAGGAACATCAATACGAATTGAAACATTCTCTGTAGGGATATGTGATTTTGTTATCATTTTCAGATTTGTAAATGCGTCTGGCATTTGATTTGCTATTTTCTGCAAGTGAATGATCTTTTGAACCTTTGTTTCACAAAAAGAGGCATGTGGATCAAAATGAGATAATGATAGATTTTTTCACAAAATTTCCTGCTTGTTTTCACCAATTTCTCCCCCTAATTTTGGGGGAAATGCCTCATCGAATCGACAATCTGCAAATCGAGCATTGAACAAATCTCCCTTTAATATTCCGAGGTAGCGAATAATGGAGGGCGATTCAAACCCAACATATATTCCTAACCTTCTTTGGAGACCCATTTTGGTGCGATATGACGGTGTTACAGGCACATATATTGCGCATCCAAAAATTCTTAAATGGGATATAAGGTTCATGACCCAAAATTAATTGCAACGGGGAATATTTATGATAATTTGTCGGTCTGAGACGAACTAGCATTGTTACATGCAAAATGGCATGATTCCAACAGAAGTAGGTAGCCTCGTTTTCATGAGTAACGATCTTGCTATCAATTGCAGACGTTTAATCAAAGACTTACAAGACCATTTTGAGTGTAAATATGAGCTACATGATGTTCTACTTTTATCTCAATTGATAAGCAATAATCATTAAATGTTTGGGATAAAAATTCAGCAGCATTATCAAGTCTAATAGATTTAATTGGATTATCGGGAAATTGTGCCGGTAATCGGATTAAGACCATGAAATATCTAAACGACCCACTAGGTGGGTGAATATGTCCACAAATATCCCTTTGTATACGTTCTAAAAACGCAGGTGACTCAACCCCAACCTTTGTTGGTGATGGTTTAATAATTAACTTGCCTTGATAACAAGAAGTGCAAGAAAATTCATTATTTAAAAGAATCTTTAAATTCTTTAATGGATGCCCATTTGAGTTTTCTATAATTTTCTCATCATAATTGATCCAGGATGTCCCCAATCGATCATGCCAAAGTACAAAAGTATTGGAATCAATGAACTTTTGGTTTACGATAGAATATGTCTCAATTGCACTAATTCTTGTCCAATACGTGCCACAAAATAAAGATGAGAATTTCTCAATATACCCTAATCTTGTCAGAGACATTTTTGGTAACGATGAGATATTCAAGATTATTCTCATCTATTGTCTCAGTATGAAATTCATTTCGGCGGATATTTTTAAAACTCAACAAGTTCCTCTTGGACTTGGAGGAGAATATTGCATCATCTATGATAAGTGTTGTTCCCCTAGGGAGAGTTATAGTAGCTCTTCCAGAGCTTTCAATTAGATTACTACTACTAGAAATTGTAGTAGCATATGTCTTACACATACTTAAATGAGAAAAATATTTCTTCTCTTTGAATATTGTATGTGTCGTACATGAATCAATTAAACAAATAGTTTTACAATTAGACTTTGATCCAAGTTTGCTTTGTGAGATATCCATATTTGCTTCCCACGGTTTGACATACAAAAGAAATATACGAATAAATAGGCAATTTTAATAAATTTGCAATAATAATAAATGCAAAATGATATTTATCATTAAAAAAGAAACTAAAACATCAAGTTCGATACGTAATATATAGTAACCATTATTGTATGCGGGTAGTGATTTTCTAAATAAAACCAATTAGTCTGAGAAGTAATGTCAATATTAAGAGTAGCTAAAGAATAGTATAATTTTATTGTCAGTTCTACTAATAATCCCATATTATGCACTATAGTAATTGGCCGATGTAATAATGACACTAAAACTTAGTACATAACTGTTCATATTAAAGCAACTAAATTTTGGAAATGCTCCCAAGTTCCCACCCATTATATTCAACATATTCCCTATATTCTACAATTAAAAAACATACTTAGAAAAAAGTATTACTTGTCTAAAAATGGTATCTTGATATTTAATAGTAAATGGTGCAAAAGTTGTTTATAGGAGTAAAATAAAATTTAAAATTCAAGCAAGATAACAGTCGATATAAAGAATTAAGTACTAGTTTACCAATAGATCTGCGAGCTTCATTTTAGACAAGGTATAATTGATTAATTAAGTGTGCAATGGCTCATTGTTGAATAAAAAATTATATATCGAGCAAGTCTGAGATAATATGCGATAAATTGTTTCAAGACTGACTTAAGTTGCTCTTCTTCTTTTTTTTTTGTTTGTAGAAGATAGTATATAAATTTCGACTCTCAACCAAAACTTTTAATTTTACTTCCATTCCCTAAAATGGAAAAAGGAAAGAAAAAGAAAAAAAGATCAGTTGACTATTGTATAGCCATTCTAAAAGGTTGCTATTTAAGAATTAGTTAATGCGTCTTGAATTTTGATTTTTGAGTTTAAATTTTCGGGATAAAAATGTCCTGAATTGTCCTAAAGTTAAGATTTTTAGTTTAAAATTTCAGGATAAAATCTATACTGGCTAATCTCTAAATAGTATCGGTGAGGATAGTTATCTGTGCACTTGGCGAGGGGCCTCGAACCATGGGCTTGGGCTTCGAGAGTGTCTGCGCAATGGGCTTAAGTAACAAATGCAAGCCCACCAACATAAAGAAGAAGCATAAAACCAAGTTGTAACACCTGTAAAGTGTAGCAAAGGAGTCGCGACCACGTATCCAACAAACAAAATACTAAACTCCTATTTTCAGGAAAAAAACAGACATGCAACCATCAATACTATAAGCAAAAGCAGAGGAACTCTGACTCTCAGCTGAGCCTAATTAAGTTAATCAAATTTAATGGCGAACGGAAGGGGTGGCAGAAGCCTAATGGGACCATTCTTGGTCATAAACTTCGTAGTTTATTTAATAATACTAGGACTTGCTGCCTGGTCACTTGACAAATACATAGATGGCGAACAAAATCACCCCCGTATAATATTCAGCACTTAATTTCCTTCTTCATAAAATAACATACTTTTGAGTTCTCTGTTCGATAGTGTATATATATAGTTTGTTTAATTGCTCTGTTTGTGTTTGTGCAATGTAACAGATTTAGGTGGGAATACATCGACAAGTTTTATGTTGATATTTGCATTGATTGGTGGAGTCATGGGTGCTTCCTCTATGCTAGCTGGGTTTGTTCATCTCAGAAAATGGAATACTCAAAGTTTGGCTAGTGCTGCTTCTTCAGCTATCATCTCTTGGGCCATTACTGCTCTTGCTTTTGGGTACTACTAATAACTATTACTACCTCCTGACCTATATTTTTTTTGTCATTTGGCCAATGAATTTGTTTCAAAATAGTTCGTATTTTAGAAAAATAAGAAATGTTTATTACCTTGTTTCCAAATTAACCGTACCAATTCAATTAATGGTAATGGAATATTAAGTAAGTAGTATGATGTTTAAGAGAAAGTGCAGGATAGTTTAGACGAATACTTTATGGTTATTACTATAGGCAGACCTACCCTTTGGGTGGGGTCATCGGCCACCGATAAAAGTGTATATATTTTGATTGTCACCCTAACATTCAAATCTTCGGTTGTTGTATTGGTTGATTCGGGTGCACAACTTGACTTTTAGTGGTTCATTCCGACTTCAGCATATGCTCAAATTTGCCTCTGATTACCATATGTGTTTTTCTCAAGGGGTGTCTAAAATTTTAAGACATAATATGGATCGAAGGTAGTATTCCTTTTACTATTTTGAGACATTCCATGATTATACAATAAATTGCTAATCTTCTCACTGTGTTGGATGAACTTGTGATGCAGTCTAGTTTGCAAGCAGATAATAATGGGAGGGCACAGAGGAAAACGCCTGGTAATTGTCTCTGTAAAACCTCCATTTATTACCAGCATTTAATATTCAGCTACAAAATTTGTTCTAATGTTAAGAAGTCATTTCAACTTTTCTTTTTGTTGGTATAATTAATGGACAGCAAACTTTGGAAGCCTTGATTACCATAGCAATGGTGAGTCAATTACTGTATATACTGTTGCTGCACGCTGGCATTTTCCGCAACAGGTACGGACCTGTTTATGGTTCCTATGGGCCTCAGCACTAGCTTTCTCCAGCCCCTTCCTTTGTCTGGCTCTGAAATTGCTCGATTCAGTTACACTGATAATGTACACTTTGGAGTCGGTATATATAAATTAAATCCATAGAAATAGCTAATGGAAGTAGATGTTAGTCTGGTTTCTGGGATGGCTCAGCTACCATTCTTCTTCTTCTTTTAGTATAGTTTATAAGGATATTTATTTGTTTTTTAGAGAATTTTCCACTATGCGGATTAGACTCAAAATGATGTACTTTGTACGGTCAATATCTGAGGTAAACTTGGACATTGTATGCCTAATATCTGGGGAAAAGTATGCTTGCTTTTCAATAAAGTGGTTAACATTTTAGATGTCACTCCATTTCCCTCAACTAGCATAGAAAGAAATAGCTGCACATGAAAAAATGGATTTTCGGCTAAGATGGGAAAACTCGAGTTGCCAACATTTACAAGCTACATGGGGAATTCCAAACATGACAAGCAAGGGTTAGTTCCTTCATTGAAATGAAAGGTTTATGGGGAATAAGTAGTTGTGGACTGATAGAAAAGAGAAGAAACTGAAAACCGAAACCAACCGATAAGAGGAAACAGAAAGAACCACCTCAATGATTTTCGAGAAGAGGGAACAACAACAACATATATAGTGTAATTTTACAAGTGCGGTCTAAGAAGAATAGTGCGTAAGTTAATTTTACCCCTATCTTGTGCAAGTGGAGAATTTATTTCTGATAGACCCTCCGCTTAAGGAAAACATAGTCAGTAGTCACATCAGTTTAAAAAAGAAATACGATAGTGAAGAAAACATGGAAAAAGAAGTGGTAACAGTATCAAGACAATAAGAAAACCAAAGCTGAAAAAATATTTGGTAGTAATAGAAATCTAAGAATAAGAAAATACAAGAATAATACTAGTACTAGTGATATGAAAAATACGCTCAACTACCTATTAACTTTCTACCTTAAATTACACCCTCTTATTAAGAATCATATTCTCGGTAAGCTAAAGATGAATCATATCCTGCCTAATCACCTTACCTCTCCCCGGTACTTCTTCGGTATTTATACAGTTACAAGTTTTTAAACCAACACTAATGGAGACGAGTCTTTCAGGTTTTGTAAAAACTGAAAGAAGCATTAATAAGAACTTTTCTCTAATGGCGTTTGCAAAAACTGAAAATCTTCTGACTTTTTCTTTTTACCTGTTTTGAGAATAAACGCATTCGACTATGCTGCGTGCACGAGAGCTTAATATCCTAGTACAAAAATTAGCGCTCGTGGCATTGTAATTCCAACACCTAGATTTAAGCATCAAGAAAGGAAAATTCCCTTATTCTGAATATAGTACCAATAGAGCATATTCTATTAATCCTACATATTTCTGCCTCTTTATAATATCCAGTGCCTCTCTATCCCATCTTAAAACTGGATTTTCCACCTGAGTCACATGCACAGCTCATAATCTTCATATTACAAGTGCAACCACCTTATACAACAGTGACCCTGAATTCAGATTTACATCTGACGGTTTCATACCGACTATTCGGATTCTGCCTGCCACTCTACAATCGCCAGAGTATGGCGGCCACCACAAGCAACGAGTTTAGCACACCAACGCCCTCCTTCAGTGCTACTGACATCACTTGGAGGTGGAATATTTATCGGAACTTCTGATGGGTGGCCAGTTGTCACCTTTCTACCATATCCTAGTCGTCCATGGTCTCCCCGCCCGAACTGCCACATGAGAGTTGTTAGTTTATCTTCAAGACAGTACTGCAGAATAACTAATCATCAATTGTATAGTAATCATTATTACACCAATGACTATCGTAATGATTTTAAATGCCATAAGGTAAGATAGAATTTCTGTTTCTGATGACCCCTTGCTCTCACTCCCTTGGTGATGGATGTTTCAAATGGAAATTTGAGGTATTATCTACAAATGCCGGAGATGTAAGCATTTAACCATTGTACAACACACTCACATCTACACTTTTTCCAAAAGCTTAAAAATGGATTGCCCCCAAGATTATTATTCGAATGCTTGTTGTTATAACAAACTGGCTAATGAACTTTTAGACAAGACGTTTGCAATGTTTTCCTTAAAGATTTTTAAACAAGTAAAAAGATGGGCTTTAGCATGAGACTAGTTTATGCAAATTGAAGGCTTAAAAGAAAAAAAGAGTATCTGATACTCACAGAAAACATACGACCATCATGTGTTAATGCAACAGAGTGTGTGCCACCACATGATATCTGCATCATCAGAAAAGGAAATCACCTACATAAATTATTAAAAGAAAAGAAAAGGGGGGAATGCTTCTTGAATATCATGGTACAAGTTAGAGCTTAGAAATGGAACGCAATGCTTCTTCTCAGAGCACGGATCGACAAGAGGAATAAATGGATAGGCATGGGGTGGACAAGAAAAAATAGAATAAAAACTGAATTAAATTTACCATACCCTGGATCAGATAGTTCAGAAATATGTCAATGATACCAGATATTTCGAAAACAACAAGAAACAACTTCTTAACATTCAGATTACTCTTCTTCCAATCTCTATGAACTATGAAGCAATGATACCAAATTTAATGTTGCATCTTGGTCAGTGGCATAGCCAGGAATCCCGCCAAGGGTGTTCTAACCTTAAACAAGTTAATAATTTTTTTTGTCGATGAATGGTATAAACTATTTGAAAAAAGCCAAACAGACCACACAGAGGTCTCCGTTTAGTTTTGGCAAATAAAATGGGCAGATAACTTTGAATCCATGAACAACACAATCACTTTGAACATTCTGGACCGTTGAACTACCTCACTCAATTATATTAAGGGTGTTCAATATATAATATATAACAATATAAAATAGTATTTGACTTATATACGCAATATAATTTTCCTACCATTCGCTTGACCACCCTTGGCATAGTGTGGCTATGCTATTGATCTCGGTATCAGACACCAATTGGTCACACACACTGCCAAGTGTTGGACATATTTTACATTTGGTTTTCCTGCATTCTTTTATTTTCTTGGCACGCATGCCCTTGGTTAATTTGTTTTGCCTATTGGTTTGGTCACAAATGTCCTATTTTTGGATGCCAAATTGTCACCAAGTATGCCCCAAAATTGACGAGAAATATTGGGGCACCGGTGTAATGAACAAAAACTTTTAGAGACCGTTAGCCTAAAAAATTTGCTGAATCACCCTAAATCTACACCCTGGAGAGATCAACGACAATGGAAAATATACAATCAAACTTGAAGAAAAACCGACATTCTTACCCAAACTTGAAAGAAGAAAAATAGCTAAATTTGATAAAGAAAAGAGCATTGTTATACCTTATTACCCCTGATTTGATGTTTTGTTTCTCAAAATTCCAGTCTTTTTTACTTCTTTTTCTTCAGTTCCACTCTGAGTGTTCTATTTTTGCTTTTCAGTTGTAGATTAAGGGGGCATTTGGACATAAGAATTGTAAAATTCCAAAATAGGGGGAAAATTTTTTTCAAGTGAAAATAGTATTTGAAATTTAGAGTTGTGTTTGGACATGAATATAATTTTGGGTTGTTTTTGAAGTTTTGTGAGTGAAAATTTTGAAAAATAATTTTTTGGAGTTTTTCAAATTTTCAAAAATTACAAAATGCATCTTCAAGTGAAAATTGAAAATTTTATGAACAAAAAGGCTGATTTCGGAAAAAAGTAGATTTTTTTGGAAAAAAGGGAAAAATTTCTTATGTCCAAACGGGCTCTAAAATTCTCTTTCTTTTGCTATATGTTTTATCTGGTGCTATTTGGATGCTTTACCTAGAATATATGGAATCTAATCTTTGACAGTTATTATTTATTAATACTCCTTGCAATGTTCCACATATTAGCTTAGGCTACTCATATTTGGTATAATACAGTGTCCAAGTTGTGTGTGTCCCCCTTTATCAAAAAAAATGTTGTGTACTGTCCCCTTAGTTCTGAAAACTTCCTGTCCATATTTGTGCCACTTAGATGATGAGCAATATTTCAGTCTCAAGTAGACTCTAGCAAAGGCATCACTCTATGTCAGTCTAAAATAATGAACACAAGTACAATTCTCAGTTTTCCTGGACGCAAAGTTATATTCTTTTTATGGCTAGCTTCCCACCTCCATCAGATACAAAAAGAGTGCTGACGAAGCACAGGGCAGTGGCTTCCATAGTGATGAGCAGAAGAGAGACCCGCTAATAATGAAGGATATGAAGAAGTCACCTGAACAATGTTCTCCCCAGCTAAAAGTTGAACCTTCTGCGGCACCATTTTACTACTCTTGTCATCTCCAAATCCAAGTCTACCATGTTCCCCTCTTCCCCAGCCATAAACCTGCAGTAAGCAGAGGTACACACAGCTGACACAGGTTGTTGACTGTTGAGAAAATGCATATGCCTACTATATGCAGCTTCGTTAAACTACATTATTCGTATGTAAGAAGATTTATTTAAAGGAAAAAAAAACACCAATCATCAAGTTTTTTCACTTTGGTTTTGTGCAAGCCAAAAATAAGAGGATCAGGAAATCTATTGATCAGATACCATAACAATGCCATAAGGTCAGATACCCAACATTCTGCCGGAGGTGTCTTTTATCTTGACATAACATATATACTAATCATTGTTAAAGAAAAGTACAGGACAAACAAAGCAAAAATATCAAGCAGAACTAATATAAATGGTAAAACACTAGATATACCTCTCCCTCATCTGTCAAAGCTGCAGAATGCCATCCTCCAGCAGCAATATCAACCTGGACATGACGACAGAAACATCTTACATAGTTTTTCTATATACATCTTACATTCTCTTATTGATGTATATTATTATTTATTACTCTTTGGCCCTGTTTCAGTTCTAAAATCAATAGAATTGATAGAGGCTGGTTATTTCATGCATCAAGATTGTTGGTAAGGTAATATATCAAAAGAAAATTGGACTGAACTACTAGACACACAGGACACAAATTTTTGAGAAAAAGAAGATACATAAGGACAAGCAGAAGATGGATGATTTAAATGACCAATTAAAAATCATCTTGCAAACAAAATGAGTCAAAATGACAAGAAGCACAGATTAATACAAACCAAAGTGAGACCAGATAGCCCTTGAACAGCAATGGGTTGTGATCTTGGCTGGGTATCACCAGTTCCAAGTTGCCCATACTCGTTATTACCCCATGCCATTAAAACTCCATCATCAAGAAGTGCCAAGTTATGAAAGGCTCCTACTGCAATCAATCTCACACTTGCAAGGCCTTGTACACGGACAGGCGTAGAAATTTGCTTTCTGCAAAGTTTAGTGCAGCACTGATGAAATTCTTCAACAATAAACAAATATTATTGTATATATCATGGTTATTAAAGATCAAGGATTAGAATAGACTATACATGTCACCAGGAGGCCATGGTTGACCCCATGTCCATACTTGTCCCTCCTTTGTAAGAACAACAGAGTGTGTACCACCAGCAGCTACCTGTTTAAAGAAATTAGGAATTAATTGACAACAAAGACAACACATCCTAAATTTCTGCACATAATTATAAAAGATCCTACGGAAAGGGAAAAGGCAGTTAATAGGCATGCATGTACTGGGATTCGGTTGGTGAGTACCTTTAGTAAAATATTTTTTCTTCCAACAACAACAACAACCCAGTAAAATCCCATTAATGGGGTCTGGGGAGGGTAGTGTGTACGCAGACCTTACCCCTACCCCGAAGGAGTAGAGAGGCTGTTTCCGAAAGACCCTCGGCTCAAAAAACAAAAAGACAAAAGGACAAAAGGACAAAAAGGAGACAATATTAGTATCACAACAGCAATCATAGGAAAAATAGGAACACCATGAAATCCAGAAGAAAGATGCAAAGCAAAGGGAGACAATATTAGTATCACCACAACAATCATAAGAAAAATAAGAACACCATGAAATCTAGAAGAAAGATGCAAAGCAAAAGCGATAGCTAGTAAATAGGACCTACATTGAAAAGCGAAATAGTAAGACACAACATTGTCACTAGCTATCTTAGACAAAAACTCTACATGACTAGTCCCACAATAGTACGAAGTAAGGCACGACTCAACTATCTCCTTACCTATAGCCCTAATAGTCGACCTCCACATCTTCCTATCAAGTGTCATGTCCTCGGAAATCTGGAGCCTCGCCATATCCTGCCTGATCACCTCTCCCCAATACTTCTTAGGCCGTCCTCTACCTCTTCTCCCCAATTATTTTTTCTTCCAAATAATAGAATATTTAACAAATAAACTTGAACCTATATCTTAAAGCTATTCTATCAAATGGATGTTTAGAAAGGAAGAAGTTCAAGAATTAGCAATGAATTTGCTGGCATGAGGCCTAGACCCACACACTAGAGGTTAGACTTTAGAGAGCACATACAATAAATTTGCACGGATTTGCCAGGATTCAGAACCAAAACCAACAAAGAAAAGTCTTTGCATCATCATTTGCATCATCATCAACCAACATAATAAGGAAAGAAACTCCACAATATAACGAGAACGTCACCTGACGAACAGATAGCTTAGAGGCACAACGCTTAGGGATGATGATATCTCTCTTAATAGGCCTTCCACTGTCATCTTTCCTTTCCGGTTCTTCACCACATTGTCCATACTCATTACCACCTGTAAAGGGTCATGAACTTGAAAAAATAAGTACAAGTTTACAACTGCTCCAAGTCACCAGAATTCAGTAATTTGAACGCTAAACTATTAAAGCAGATTATTGAGTATAGGAAAGAAAAAAGCCTAAATAAACGCAAAGTGGATATAGAGGATTCATATAGTCGATCCTAGCTCCTACTAGTATGGTATTGAACCATTGTTGTTTTAACCAAATAAAGCAGATCAATATGAAGTTCAAAGATGTTAACTTTTGTGGATATAATCTACATTGAAACTTTTCCTTTCTTTTTCTTATCTTTGTTGTATTCTTTGTTGGAAAAAAAACACCCTAACTCATAAATTTGGAATACTCAGCAGTACATTTTCAACCCTTCCTTATTCCAAAGACAAAAATGATTAAAAGGGTAAAGATGAATAAAGCCAAGGCATACCCCAAGCATAAGCCCTGCCTTGATCATCCACAGCCAAACAATGCCAGCCACCAATCGCCGCCTGCAATCAGAAAAGTATCCCATTAAAACCTACACCAATAAACTCAAATTCTTTTGCACAAATAAAATTGAAAGCTGAGATTGTAATATTACCTGAACAATTTTGACATTGGAAAGAGCTTTAACCTGACTAGGAATGTTCTCAGTTTTGGTCTCAGGTGGGTGTCCCAAGGTCCCTCTTTGATTCCAACCCCATGTAAACAACTGCTTATTTAAAAGACCCACATAATCAAAATCACCACATAAAAAGAAGAAAAGGGTAATAATGGAGAGTGAAAGAGCAAAAAAGGAGCATACTTTGCCATCTTCACAAATAGCAAGAGAGTTTCTACTGCCAGCAACAATAGAAGAAACTTTCTCTGACGACTTAAGAGCTTTAATAGTACAAATCCATTCCTTCTCTTCATTATTTCCAATACCCAATTGACCATCTTCTCCAGAGCCCCTAAACACATAAACACACATATATATAGGCATATAATAAAAATAGTGATCAGAGTGAAGTGAGAGAGTAAAGGGATGTTGCAGATAGTGTACCAAGCGATGACGGCAGTTCTGGAAGCCATAGATACTTGTGGCTGCTGCTCTCAGTTTTCTGCTTCTCGGGTTTGCTCACCAGTAGTATGTGTGCTTTTACTGCTAAGAGTGGAAATATTGGAGCTTTCACTTTTTTACTATGTACTAGGTATGGAGGGAATCTGATTCAAGAATAGCGGTTGGCTGTGTGCATAAAATGGTGGCTTCTCTAATATTGAGTGGAGGCGGCCCCCTGTATATGCATTCTCGAATTATTGCGATAAGTTTTTTATAATTGAGTGACGTGTATTTTCATTGTAATTTGCTGTATTTAAATTTAAAGTAAAGGATAAATACTTCATATTAGTTATTACTACTTGAATCCTCTCATTTTCTTCAACTCGTGTAGAAAAGGCATTGTGAATATTTTTAAAAATTTATAATGAAAACAAGGTACAAGGGAGAGGGTTTGCAAAATGAAACCCAAACAGGTATTGGATATATTGGTTTAGTTGTATACCTAATCTTTTTTTTTCTTTTTCTGGACTCTCATATCAATCAAATTAGAAAAGAAATATAACAAATTCTTAGCATGAAATCCAATATTACAGTTGTGGCAGAAAAATATTTATATTTGTAGCACACAATTTCATTAAAATAGGAATATTAATTATCAATCCCTAAACATAAGCAATTTGAATGGAAAGTCAATAATTTTTTGTACAAAATCATGTCTTTTTTTTTTCTCTTTATCTATTAGCTTTCCTTCTTTTTCTTCATCTTCTTAATTTTGTTTTCTGCCGAACCCAATATATTTTCTAAATTTGTTCCATTCGTTTTCTTTTTAATTATTTTTCTTAAGTTTTTCTCTTCCTTCTTTCTTCCTTTCTTAACATAAAGATCTTACTTCGATAATAATGTATGTTAATATATACAAAACGTATATATAAAAAATATACATTGAATTAACACATAAAAAATATACATAAAAAATACATATTCAATTAAGATGATACTTAGACATGTGAAATATACATAAAAAATATATCTTAAATTTAATTAAGATGGCATATAAATATACATAAAAAATATATCTTAAAAAAAGTGCTCTTTATGAAATAATAATAAATGATGTTATTTTTTAAAATAATAGTTAAAAAAGAATCGAGCATGTAAAAAAACGGCATGATTGACCCTGCCCCGCTTAACCCCTTTTTTCACTTTGTTATTTTGCCAAGATTAGACAAATTTAACATTCTTTAAATATGGAATTGATGACTTGAAATACAAGAGAACTTAACAACGCACGCTAGAAATACTATCTAACTCTAATCGCCAAATAAGTATATCATGGCATATTGGCATGACCAAATATGTCTTATCAAACTAGAACATGCATGTCTTTAACCAAACTACTTTAGCAGCAACACAAACGGCCACAAAATATCAAATCTACTGTCCTGCTATAACCTCTTGTAGGATATCAATTGATACAATCAGGGAAGATCGCAATGGAATTTGTTAGTCTAGGAGCTAAGCTCGAAGAAGATGATAGCTAGTTCAAGGTATAACCGAGAAAATTAGCTAGAGGAGATATGAGAAAAAAGGACCTGTCAACCATATCAGAAGTGGCCTCACAAGCCAGATAAAGAAGATGAATGGGAGGTTTCTGACCATACAAGTGATGACCTGATAGGTCATCCTATGTTTTAGAACCTAATTCTATACTTTGAAGCCTTAAATACCTCATCTTAACCCTTCTCGATTTTGTGTGCGCAGTCCGGACGTGTCTTTGGAAAGCTTTTATGTTAAAAATTGAGAAAATATGAATTGCCTTAAAATCCATTTGAGTTGACTTCGGTCAACGTTTTGAGAAAACGAACCAGGATTCGTGTTTTGACGGTCCCGTTGGTATGTATCGTAATTTGGGACTTGGGCGTATGCCCGAAAATGAATTCGGAAATCCCTAACCCGAGTTATCGCACTTGTTGGAATTTGAAAGTTAAAAACTTAATGACTTTGAAATGTTTGACCAATGTTTGACTTTTTGGATATCGGGTCCGTTTGGTTTCGGAACCCGGTATAGGTCCAATATTATATATATATTGTGAATACCTATTTTTTGCACTATTTTTACACCTCCTAAAGTCATTAATGTTTTGTTACTTTATTGTTTTTCTCAATTTTTGTGTCTTTGATTGCGTATTTCCTATCATAAAATACAAAAAAAAAAAAAAAAAAGTTCTTTCTTCATTTGTTAATTTTAGGATTTAACTAACTGTTCAATTGGTGATTTAATCTAGTTAATTGATCATTTGAATAAGTTATTTAATTAATTAATTAATTTGTGTAAATTTAGTTTAATAAGTTTGATTAAGGGAATTAGGCCAATTTTGAAAAAGAAAGTGGTAAAAAGTGCAAGATAAGGGGCTGCCACTGAAAGGGTCTGAAACGACGTCGTTTCATTAAGTGACCCAAGATCAAATCTCACCCATTGATCACCCCTTGATATAATGGTCCATATTTGATCTCTCAAGAGGTATTTAAAGTCTCAAAAATCTGAAAAATGCCCTGATTTCCCCCATAATTCTTTTCTTCTTCCTCTCTCTTCTCTCTCTTTCTTCTCTCTCCCATATCCGCCCCCACCACCGCTGCCGCCTGCCGGAAATTGCTTACCGGCGGCGGACAACCTCCAAACACCCCCAAATTCATACCATGTAATCTCCACAACTTCCTCTTTCCATATCTCCAAACCAAATCCTTCAAAACCCCCTCAAACTCCTTGAATTTTAGATCTTAGAAACTTTAGCCGCCACATTTTTGTCCAAATTCTTGAAGTTCTGGCCACTACCACCCTACAATACCTACATCAACGGATAAAGCTCCTCAAGACCTACCTATTGATGTCAATTCCATCCCGAAAATCCGGCAACTAAAAATCCGGCCAAATTTCGGCGACCACCCCGAACGCCCTCGTTTAGTATACCCCTATTCTTGTTTTCTTTGTCTATTTTTACTAATTGTATTGTAGTTAGTTTATGTCTAGCATAATTTATGCTTTTTTAATTTTTATTATTAGTTGTGTTTAATCTATGTTAGCTTAGTCGTTCATAGTTATTAATCACTGATAATTAGTTATTCATTAGCTTTGAAATAGCTATTCGCTTAGTCATGATAGTTGATAATAAAAGTTTCAAGCGCTTAGTGAATTTGTTTATATTGGATTTGAGTATTTGAATTTTGTGTTGATAAAAGCTCAAATTAAAGAAGGAATAGTACAAGTTTGGTTGTTTTTACTGTGCAAAGACTTTGGAGTACAAAACTTAAAAGTCATTGTGTGGTGACAAATTCAATACTTTTTTGCAGCTTTTGAACAGTGTTTAGCACACAAAGTCAGACTTTTGGTGAACCAAAATCTGTCCAAAAAATTTGACTTTATTTGCCTATTTAAAGGGCTGCTCTTCTCCTATAAAAGGGCTCACACTCTATCTTACATGTACACACATCTTTAGAGCTGCTCGAATGCGCAAAAACTTGAGAGAAAAAAAAAATCAGCAGCTGAATGCCTATATCTGTGGAGCCATTGGCTTCTGTTTCACGTGTCTTTGCTGGGCATTTTCTGGGGCATTTCTCTGGGGTTTGCTGTTGCTATTGTTGTCTTTTGTAGCTGCGTCTGTATGCTTATTTGGTCCAAAGTTCGACATTGCTGCTAGTAGTAGGAGTTGCTGCAACTAGGTAATCTTCAAAACTATGTATCTACACCTCTTTGAATGAAAGAGCTTTGAGTACTACTCGCAACCTCTTTTGATTGTTTCTGGCTATAAGATTCTTCTATACTAATGTATGGAATTATTTTCTTTTATTGCTATTGTGTCAAAATTATCCGGAAACAATATCTTTGAAGTTATGAATCATTTTTCATGAGTTAGTTATTGTTAGTCTATTGTCTTGTCATGTTAAAAAGGAAAATTTTGTATGTATATTTTCTTAAAACACGTAGTAGTGCATGTTTAAATGAAAAAGTTTAAAGTTTTGCATTTAAAGGTCTAATTGAGTTTGATGTTAACAGAATCATGTCAGAAAGGGTGCATTTTATTTTGATGACATGTTTTAATGATATTAAAACCTTGTTTCAATATAATGAGCCAGTGGTCCTTGTTGGAATTCATAAGCCAAAGTAACGTTTCTCTTTTTCTTTTGCTCAATTTCATGCCTTTAATTTTCTTTTATCTCTTGCTTGCTTATTGTTACATTATTGTTTCAGTTTCCTTTTAATGAGTTAATAGTCTTGAGTCATAATACATTAGTAGAGTGGGCCATGAATTCAAGATTCAAGAGTCAGTTTTTTTTATTGTAACAATTGAAAATATATATATATATATATATATATATATATATATATATATATATATATATATATACATACACACACATGTATATATAAGTATATTAATAATTTTATTTTGCTAGTCAGGCCCCAAAAACAATAAGCAGCTGGCCTATTTCATAAATAATAGGGGTACATTTTGCATTTTTCTTAAATAAAAACGGGCCCAGTGGCCCCATTGCCATGAAACTCAAGTTGGCCCATTTTCTTAAATAAAACAAGTTGGTCCATATTTAAATAAAAGTTGGCCAGCATTTTACATTCTAATTTAGTCATAAAATTCTAATAATACGATTTTCTTTTAAATAACTTTATCACAACGCAAGACAATTTTAGGACGCTCTAAATATGGACCATGTGTTCACACACGATCCTTAGTCATCTTTAATTAATAAAAATAGTTATGTGTGCATTTCCGCTCCTTGACTCTCTAACTAACAAATTATGTTTGACCATGTATTCGTACATGCTCCTTATTTTAAACGTATTGATAAAAAGAAAGACCTTGTGTGCTTACACGCTCCTAGGCCAAAGTTAATAAAATTTAATTAATTATTAAGCGATACTAGACAATAGTAATTTAAGTCAAATAGAACACACTTTATCCAAAAATAATTCAAGTCATTTTTTAGTCAATAAAAGTGACTGTGCTAGAACCACGGGACTCGGGGAATGCCTTACACCTTCTCTCCGGTCAACAGAATTTCTTATCCGGACTTTATTTTCGCAGACCAATAATAATAGAGTCAAACCTTCCTTTGATTAGGGATTCAAATAAAAGATGACTTGGAACACCTAAAAATCAATTCCAAGTAGTGACTCTGAGCAATAAAATAATCCTTAATCAAGTTTGTCACTTTAATTGGAAAAACTCTTTAACCCACAATCCATAATACACAACATATCTTTTTTGGGGTAAAAGAGGGGTGTGACAGCTCTGGCGATTCTGCTGGGGA